>NW_015172005.1:1426754-1438964 GCF_001447785.1 Gekko japonicus | reverse complement strand
TTTTGTCTGCCGGTCCTATTCCGCGTACATCAAGAAGAAGAATCTGCCTGGGGAAATAGTGGTCAGATTCTCAAAGAGGCATATGAATGATTCTATCCTGAAAGCAACTACAGGAACACCCTTGAAAATCGGGGACAATACTATCAGGATTCTAAAAGACATCCCATTTGAAATAAGGATTCTAAAAGACATCCCATTTGAAATAAGGCAAAAGAGAAAGAAATATAAAGACTTAATCCTTTTTCTACAAACAAACAGCATTGTCTACAGATGGTTAATTCCAGAAGACGTCCTTTTCAAACTACACGATAAAAAAGAAAAGATTGACTCTGTCCCCAAAGCACGTGAGTTCCTGAGAGTGCAGCTGGGAGAGACAGCCGAGGTCGAGAAGAAAGAAGATGACAGCAAATCCAGTGGCGAATTGGACTCGGTGTCTTCCGATGAGGACTCTCTTTCTGATAAGGGGGCGGCTGCCCCCAAATGTGCATATAAATTGAGGAATGGAAAAGACAAGTCAAAATGAAGGCTGAAGAACTCTGAATTGTGCCTTAAAACTTTAGTTTTATTATGGGATGCTCTGGGGGTTCTCTTAAACAGTTAAATAAATGGATAAAAAGATAAAAAAATAAGCATAACCGACTATGTTCAAAGTAATACTAGCAATTTAAGATTAACATTTATATAAACTGTTGTTATGATCTCCTATTCTTGGAGTTTTAGTTAGTAGTGGTTTTCTTTCCTTTCTCCCTAGATGTAGTTACCCCTTCCCAATTTTTCATTGTAGTTTGTAGTCTATTAAAAATGCAATAAAAAATCCCCTCCAGGGGGCCAAAAAAAAGTATATCTTTATATTGTGTCAAATAAATATATTACTTAAAAAAGCATGTGGTTAGCTGTCCCAATGAAATGGAACTTTAAAAAGTGCTTAGCTTTGGATGGATTACACCCTACAAATGTATGGTGTCATTCCCAACAATACCTCCAAAGTTATTCTCGGTTTTAAAGACTGTTTTGCCTGACTGGAAGATAATATAGGTTAGATTTTAAAAGAGAAAGAACGAAAGAATTAGCTAGTCTATTTATGTAGATAGTAATACCTCACTTTTCTCTCCACTGGGGGATCCTTTGCTCCATTTTATCCTCACATAACAACCCTCTGAGGTAGGTCAGACTCAGAAAGAGAGAGTGACTGGTCTAAGGTTGTCCAGGGAGTTTCAATGGCACAGACAGGGAAATGGCATTAAAGCAAAGCTGCCGTTCTTAGGAAACCAGACTGGATCCATGGCACACATGCAAAAAAAAAAAAAGCCATCCCCCTCACAAATCCAACCTGGATGAAAGAAGAACTTTTGGAAGGACACATAGCGTCCTTATGCCTCAGCTGGCTATGGAAGGAAGGCGCTGTGAGCCATGGGATCTCTTCCCATTCTGGAGCTGTGTGTCTCCATCTCTGTTCCTCCCAGAAGAGAAGAGTTGATTTTTATAGCTCGCTTTTCTCTACCTTAAGGAGTCTTAAAGGGGCTTACGATTGCCTTCCCTTCCTCTCCCCACAACAGTCACCTTGTGAGGAAGGTGGGTCTGAGAGTGTTCTGAGAGAATGGGTGACTGGCCCAAGGTCACCAGCAGGCTTCATGTGAAGGAGGAGTGGGGAATCAAACCTGGTTCTCTAGGTTACAGTCTGGCGCTCTTAACTGCTATACAACACTGTCTCTCAAGAGGGGCCTGCCCAATCACTGGAAAACCATGCACTGAGAGACACTTCAAAGAACCTTCTATAAGGTTGTCCACATGCTACATTTTCACAGTATGCCCCCTGTAATTTTTTGTGCTTTATTACTGGAATCAGCAAAGTTGTGTCTGGCTTCCTTCCAGATGCTGAACACCTGTAAACTCCACTGAAATAACCTTTTATGGAGGATAGCTGCCTTAAAGCAATAATTGGCAAGGTTAATTCTCATTAGTTCCAACAACTGACTGTTGGGGATGGTTCAGATGTTCTATCTAACGGTCTGTTTATTTATTTAACTTATTTAAAACATTTATGTGCTGTCTTTCCACCCAAGATGGCCAATATAAGACAACCCGAGTGGATGGGTATATTTAGGGGGGAGCTAGATGAACCACCTCTGTGCTTCTGTACTGCCTTCCTCATTTTCTGTCCTTCCCTTGCATACTTGAAAACTATTAATGACTGCTGCTTTAGTGCAAAGTGTAGCTGAGTATATGGTTTACACAACTCCTTGGTTTGAAACTGGTTTTCAGTCCAGGTTTGAAGGGGCAGTGCAAAGCATAGTTTGATGGCTATGTCATAACATCCAAACTACGGCTTACACTAGAGCAGAAGATATTGATTGGAACCAGCCACATGCAGGGTGTGTGGAAGTACAGGCCTAACACCAAGGCTGCATCCACACATCACTGGATAGAGACATATCATGGAGCTTTAGCGATAATTCACAACAGGAGTGACTTGTGCACACACAAAAATCGTTGGGAATGATCACTGTGGTGCTATAATTCCTGATGTGGTTCACCATGGCACACACTGATGGGCTTTCCTGGCATTTGTTTGCTTCTTTGACAAAACAAAGATCCAATCCTGGCTTTCTTCCACTTCATTGGAACAGTAGGTGCTTCTCAAGAACCCAGGAAGGATCAATTTTGTGTCTGGAGTATCCTTTAAGATCTAGCTGCCTCCATTGTAGGAAGATGCTTGGCTTGGAACCTTCCCATATTTTGTGATTGGCCCTGTAGCCCCATGGAAACTATTTTGTGATTGCCATTTTGTGATTGCCAATGGGTGCCATTTTATGATGGTGGACACTCCCCATTCTCAAGTGTCCACCGACTTAACAAGACTGGGAACTTCTGCTATAGTGTAACAATAGCACACTATTCTACAATGTGTAAATGCAGCCCAAACAGCATTCTCCTATTCCAGCTGAACCATTCTTTGGATTAATCATCATCGGTTCAGGCTTTTGTGTCTGTTATTCCTTCGGCCCCAGTCACACAGGAGGTTTAGGGCTGGAAGAGGGACGGATTGGGGGCGCAGCAAACAGGCGCGATCCCACCGCAGCATCTGGGAAGTGTTGCGCACCCGTCCCCGATCTGGCCCTTCAGGCCAAAAAGCCACAGTTAAAATAAACCACCTACAGAGGTGGATTTACCAGAAAGGCCGCATCAAGCGCGGCCGTGGGATCGCCGGCACGTCCTTCTGCCGGCGCATCCGAGTCTCCTGGCCGAACTGCGCATGCTCACACATGCGCAGTTCGGCAGCCTCCCTCTCTGTTCCGTGGCTTCCCCCGGCATCTGATCGTGCCGGGGAGGGAATGCGCAGCTGCTCAGGGGATCTATGTGATCCTGCCACCGCGTGTTTCTTTTGGTGCGGCTTTTAAACAGCCGCACTTTCCCCGTACCCGCCCCCCCATGTGGCAGGGGCCTTTCTTGTTTTTCCTTTGACTTTAGAGTTGCTACAAATTCAGCTACCCATATTGGTACAGAACATTATGCACTAGGTCACTGTATTGCACCATGAAATGGAGGTGGGGAAACTGTCATAATGTCAAATGTTTCTGTGTGGGCTTTACTGGAAACGCCAACTCTCATCAACAAAATTGCTTATTAATGAACAAGAAAAGTGCTTGCTTAATAAATAAATTGGCCCGTCTCGTGTAACGGTTGTTCTGCAGTGCTATGGAGACTCAGGTTATCAAGTGGAATATTTTGTGGTTGTGCAAGTTAATATTACACAGAGAACTGCTTGGACATCTCTAATTATTAACAGTTTCAAGTTCAGGACTATCCTCCTTCTTTGAACCAGATGTTCTATTAATTGTTGCAGGATGAATGCCACAGCATAGGTTCCATCATGGAAGCTGCAGGAGATTCGAGGGCAGCCTTGAAATATGAAAGTTACTAGTCTGCAAATATTCTGAATAACACATTTGTCTATACATACCTGTAAGGGCAAAAGTTAATGAGGTCCTGGAATTTCATGATCAAAAATACCCATTTTTTAAAAAAAACATTCGACTTTTACCCCGCTCGAACCCCTCCCATGGGGTCTCTGAGCGGCTTACATAGTAGATCATCCCTATCTATGGGCACATATATTATTGGGGGGGGGGGACTGCCTACCAGCACCCAGTGGGATTCGGCTTGATGTTTCGTCAGCTCGGCTCGGCCTCTCCCATCCGCTTTCTTCAGGCTCCTCAGTGGTCTTTTTGGAGTTGGCGGGCCCATTGACGCGTAGATCGCATTGGCGCGGCTCTGGCTCCGTCCCTCAGGCTCCGCCCTGCCTGCGCCGCTGCGTCTTCACACCTCCTGGCTCCGCCTCCGTTGCTGGTCCACCGCTTGATGTTATGTCTCCTTACTTCCGCTCGCCACCTCGACCGCCGCCATTCCATGCCGCTCCGCCGCCGCCGCTCGCCGACTCACCGCTGCTGGGGTTCCCACTTTACCTCCCGATGGAGGGGGGTGCTCCCTGCCTTCTAAGGCAGGTACCCATTCATCTACTCGCTAGTTGTTACGGCTTTCGATCCGCTGGGTGGGTGGGATTACCCATGTGTAATCCGGACCTAAAACACCTCCCATGGGGGTTACTGATTGATCTCATGAGGGGTATTGACTAGGGACGGGCACAAACTGAGCCACAAAACAAAATTCATCATATTGCCCTATTTGTGGTTCGTGAAGTCAAGTTCATGGTAGAACTTTCTATGGATGTTCATGGAGATTCCTGCTGGTTCATGAGCAGATACATTCCCAGACAAATTGTCTCTGCTCAGTCAAAATGTTTAAAAAACTTCAAAGCGACAACTTGGAGGGCATGTAGAGAAGCATGGGGGAAGTCCCCTGAAACTTTGATGTCTCTAGCTTGCATGGGATCTGTTCTATACACCCTTGACCCTCGCAGGTTCAGGGGGTTCATGATTGTGTAGAACGGACTCTGTGCAAGCTGAAGACACCAAACTTGCAGCAGACCTCCCCTAGATACTCCTCTACAAGCTCACCAAGTTTGGTGTCTCTAGCTTGGACAGGATCTGTTCAATAGTCTGAAACTAAACACAAGTACCTTCAAAAAGTCTTTCTGTTTTTCACGCATGCATCCTGAGCATGGGGTAAAGTATGGATTAAATTGTTTTCTTAAGGTGCCATATAGTCATTTGTTCTAAACCTGGCTTGCAATTGTGTTCTGTCATCAATTAACCCCTAGGAGATTTACACATATTTGACATTAAATGGAAGGGCTTGCTAATTAATGTAGATTTAATTAATTAGATTGGTATCCCACACTTCTTCTAAGGAGATCTGGGCAATGTATACCGTCTCCCCCACCCTGTTTCCCTCAGGCCCAAGGTCACTTTGTCAATTCCATAGCTGAGTGGGGATTTGAACCTATGTAGGCCTGGCTGTGGAATTATGCTCTTAACTGCAGAAGTAAAACTATGGGCCAGTATGGAGTACTGGTAAGGAAGTGACCAAAAGAGTACCTTCCATCTTATTTATTTATTTAAACCATTTATGTCCTACCTTTCCTCATGGTGGAAAGTGGCTTACAAAATGCTCCCTCTAAGCCACGGAGTCTTGTGAACAAAAATTCTGCTTTGTGAACTACCGGCATTAAAGTTGTTAGTGAGCGATTTGACTACTGCATAAATTAGTTTGCTCGGAGCTATCCTTCCTGAGCTAAGACAAAAAAGGTGTGAGCCAGAGGCTAAAAAACTGTGAGCTAGCTCACACTAACTCAGCTTAGAGGGAACACTGCTCTGGAGCTATCCTTCCTGAGCTAAGACAAAAAATGTGTGAGCCAGAGGCTAAAAAACTGTGAGCTAGCTCACACTAACTCAGCTTAGAGGGAACACTGCTTACAATAACAGTAAAAAAACCATTTTCAATTAAAACCAAAAATAAAATAGCAAACCCCAAATCTCTCCCTCCCTTCCCCCTTAAAAGAGGCCTGCTATTCAAGCCCCCCTCAAAAGCCCTGGCAAACAAGCAGGACTTGCAGTGCCTCCTGAAGATTTCCAGGGAGGGTGCTCCCCTCATCTCTTCAGGGAGCTCATTCCACAGAGCTGGATCCATGATGGAAAAGGCCTGGGCTCTGGTCAATGCCAAATGGGCCACTCCAAGTGGTGGGATAGCCAACAGATGGTTGCCTGAAGACTACAGGTGACACACAGAGACATATGGAAGGAGATGGTCCCTCAAAGCCCCCAAGGAAGTACCACTGGTAAGACGGAACCCAATTTCCAAAATAACATAGGCTCAGCTCAAAGACTTCAGTGTTGAAGATCATTGAAATGCTTGATTTATACCTGGGAGAGGCGTTCGGCTGTTATTCTTTCTACAGTGGGAGTCTTCTATTGCAGTCACTTTTTGTTTAGAGGTCTATGGACACTACTCATGTATGGAATTACAGAAGAGCCTACTGTTGGTCTTGAAGATGTTTCTTGTTTAAACCACCTGTAGGTTGGCAACTGTAGGTGCAGGGTTGATGAAACATTGGAGTACAGGAGGAAAAATTGTCATTTTTTTGTTTTGTTTTACAGAAAAGGGCAAACAGAACCCTAAAGAAATCATATCTCTAATAGGATCTTTTCCGCATCTCTGTCTCCTGAGTACATTTATCTTCCTTAGCGCTGACCTTCCCCCTTCTCTGTGGGGTAAGAAAAAGTCCTGCTGCAACAAATTATTTCATATCTTCTCAAGAGAAACCTGCATTCTGCTGATTTGGTAAATGATAATAAATGCAAAATGATCCATTAATATCCGAGCTAATGACTGTCTCAACTGAGTGTTAATTGCTAATGCATCATCCGTATGCTGCAGGACCTCTTGGTCTGTGTCGGATTACATGAATTAACTGTGTTTGCAAGAGCAGACATTCAAGCACCATCTGTAAAGCAAACTAATTGGCTTTTAGGATTTAGCTGAGCAGCAATAAAGCAGTGGAGCAGACTCCGAGAGGAGCGCGCCGTGACTCCGAGTGGTAAAGAGCACAATCCCATTTTTCTAGCGTCAAGTTCCCCAGTCTCAGTTCCATTTATCTTTTAGCAAAATGAGGGGTAGAAGACAGAAAGGAAACTTTGGCTTTGTTTGGGTCTTGTAATACCCAGTTAGTAACCCCCTCTCTGTTTAGTCCAAGGGTGAAAATATACTAGGATATACAGTATATATCATTTTGGATGTGTTCTCTCTCTCTTCATTTGGTGCCTACAAGATTATGCCTATGATGTAAGATTTCCACTGGTGCAATGCAAAGAGTTGGGCTTTATAAAATGTGAGCCAGCAAGGAGTATTGGACTAAGATTCGGAAGACCTGGGTTCAGATCTCCATTCTGCCATGGAAGCTTGCTGGGAGATCTTGGGTCAACTGGTTTGTCTCAGCCTAACCTACCCCACAGGGTTTTTTGTTACGAAGATAAAATGGGGGAGGACAGAACCATGTTGTAAGCCACTTTGGGTCCCCACTGGGGAGAAGAGCAAGGTTTAAACGTCTAAATACATGAATAAATAAAACAAAGACTCAGGAGCCATGCAATTCTCCAAGCAGTGCCTGGTGGATGCAAATATATTCTGCTATATATACACACTTGCTGCTTGGTGTAGTGGTTAAGTGCGTGGATTCTAATCTGGGTGAACCGGGTTTGATTCCCCACTCCTCCACTTGCAGCTGCTGGATGACCTTGGGCAAGCCTAGTTCTGTCAGTGCTGTTCTCTCAAGGACAGTTCTCCCAGAGCTCTCTCCGCCCCACCTACCTCACAGGGTGTTTGTTGTGGGGAAGGGAAGGGAAAAGGAGTTTGTAAGCCGCTCTGAGACTCCTTTGGGTAGTGAAGGGCAGGGTATAAACCCAATCTCCTCCTCCTCCTCCTCCTCCTCCTCCTCCTCCTTGGTGTTTGTTGTGGGGAAGGGAAGGGAAAAGGAGTTTGTAAGCCGCTCTGAGACTCCTTTGGGTAGTGAAGGGCAGGGTATAAACCCAATCTCCTCCTCCTCCTCCTCCTCCTCCTCCTCTCCTCCTCCTCTTCTTCTTCTTCTTCTTCTTCTTCTTCTTCTTCTTCTTCTTCTTCTTCTTCTTCTTCTTCTTCTTCTTACAAATAGATACACACTAGCTGCTTCATCATTATGGAGACTATGTGCTTGGGCAATGTATACATCACACATCACATACATAGTAATGTATGGCAGTCTTTAAGCAGCGGCTGGACAGACACTTGTGGGCTCTTTTTTGTAGCTGGAACTCCTTTGCATATTAGGCGACACACCCCTAATGTAACCAATCCTCCAAAAGCTTATGGTAGCCCCTGTAAGAAGAGCTCTGTAAGCTCTTGGAGGATTGGCTACATTAGGGGTGTGTCGCCTAATATGCAAAGGAGTTCCTGCTGCAGAAAGAGCCCTGCTTGTCAGGGATGCTCAGGCCAGGGGTGTCAAACCTGTGGCCTGCAGGCTGGCCCTAGCCCACCTAGACCTTTAATCCAGCCCAGGAGTGGGGCTCTCTTCTCTCCCCCCCTTCCCTGCCCAACCTTCCTGTTCTCAGCTTGAGCGGTGTGGGCGTGTAAATAGCAGAGGGTAGGGCTGCCTCTGAGAGCAGGAAGCAGAGGGCGGGGCTGCCAAACTTCCCAGCCACTGCTCCAAACCAGGAAGGAGCGCGCATGCGGGGGGGTCCTTCTGCTGTGATCCTTGTGCGTCTTTTTTATTTTAAAACTCGCTTTGCAAAAATCCCATCATTCCCTCACCTTTCCAGTTTAGGCAGGCACTTTTTAAGGGGGTGAGAGAGAGAAGGTTTGGGACCAGCCAGGGTTAAAATATAGAGTTCTGCAAACTCAATGGACTCCAGTTTTGCAGATAAATACTAGTTTTAGCACACAACCCCCCATCCTAATGTGGAGCTCCAATGGAATAATAGCAGAACAAGTGCTGAAGAGGACACCCAAAATTATTACCTCAGACTACCCTGTAACCACCCCTCCCCCCAAGACCTTGGAGAGCCACTGGCACTCTGAGTAGACTGGGCGAGTGGGTGGAGGTGGGGGGGAAAGCTTGCAATGCTCAGCCATTTCATGTTCTTCGCCTGGGTCCTAGGCTTAGACATTTATACATGTAGTTTATATTTTTAAGGGGGGAGGTTTGGGACTAACCACAGTTAAAATATAGAGTTCAACAACCTTAAGGTACTTCAGTTTTGCAGAGAAATATTAGCCCCTAATGTGGGTCTCCAATGGAATAGCTGCTATAATATCTTTAATAGTGTTTTTCTGTGTCCTTTATAAAGTTTATATCTTTGCTACCTGACATTACATTTTATGACACACATGGCCCAGCCTGACAAAGTCCAATTTATGTCAGATCTGGCCCTCATAAGAAATGAGTTCGACACTCCTGCTCTAGGCTGATCCTCCATTGAGCAGGGGATTGGACTAGATGGCCTGTATGGCCCCTTCCAACTCTGTGATTCTATGATTCTATGAAATGCAAAAGGAAGAAATAATATTAAAGCATAGTGCATCTTTCTTAGAACTGAAAGGTTTGGATTTGGTTTTCTTCAGAGAAACAGGTAGATTGTTTGCTATACCTTGCTTCGTATTTATTCGGGTTGTATGGTATGACTGCCCTGTCCACTTTCCTCCCTCTGAGGCAAGATTTTCCCTCCTTTTTTCTTTCCCTTTTTCTGACTGAGCTGCCTTAGTAACATTTTCTTCTTTGCTGAAGAGCTCTGACTGTCCCAACCTGTCACAGTGTAATACTTTGGCTGTATGCTCAGCCCAGGAACCCGAGGGAAAGACTGGGAGCCCCCTTTAACTTTAATGGCACTCAAGATGCTTTTATGTTCCAAATTAACAAAATATTTTATTCAACATATAGGGGAAAGGTCAGGTGAAATCAGGGACTGAAATTTCTGCGGTAAAACCAGTACATACACAGACTTTAGTTCTTATGTTTCAACCTAATGAGAGCTTCTTAAGCTACTCAGAGTTACTAAAAATCTTTGTTGAGAGGCTTTTGTTCCAGTGTTTTTTAAACACTCCAACACACTTTCTTTGAGTATTCTCTGACTCTTTTGGTTTCCAGGAGGCTGGTACCCTCTTTCCAGTATCCAAACAAACCCCTTCTCTTGAAGCACTAGTACCAGTCTTGAGTTTTTAAATGACTCTTAAGGTCTCTAAAGGCAGTTTCTAACCACACCAGACCAGGGATCTTTGCACTCTTGACTGGGTAAGGAAATTCTCTTCCCACAAGAACATCTATCCCCTTTCCTTGGCCTGAATAGGAGTCTCTGTCTAACTACCCACTCATCCTTGCCAACTTTCTCCCAGTTCTCCTGTCTGTGTTAAACTGCTCTCAGTCAGGGCTGAATTCTGAAACTGCTAGTAATCGACTCTTCTCAACTAGGACTGAAATCAGACTGCATCTCTCCTCAGCATCCAGTTCAGAAGTCTTTCTCTGCTCAGGAGATGCTAACCAATCAGATTGCTTGGAGGAGCCTGTCACTCAAGGCTCTCTGTTTCTGTGAAGAATTAACCCTTCACAGTCCTTCACCTGTTTATACTGCACTTCTAAGCTTTTAAAAGTGCAGCCCATCACGTGTCCCACCCTTTGAGTTCATTGCTTCAGGGGAGGTTCTCACAAGCCTTTCCTGTGCAATGAGTGAAGCATATGGGTACATTTTACTTTTTTGTTTACTTTAATACCAAACTTCTTATACCAACATATATACACATGCAACATTCAAAATGCATTAACTACATGTTTTTTGACAACCTCCACCCATAGGTGGTTCTGGAGAGGGCATCTGCAATGACATTCCCGTTCCCTTTTATGTGCACAGTATCATCAATACTAGCATAAGTAAAACTTTTAACTCTGTTAATAGTTTACCCACCAGTCTTTTGAACATGGCTGGGACTTTCCTAAAACCAATTGCTAAGACAGTGAACTCTTAAGAGTCTCTCTTTGGTCACCATGCAGTTTCTGGTGGGTCCTTAGGATCCATGGCCACCTGCCAATATCCTTTTGTTAAATCTATAGTGGAAATGAAAAGTGCAGCCCCAAATTGTTTCTACTAGTTCATCCACCCAGCACAAGATCAATACTGTGGAGATACCAGTATGTGAGGAAGGTTAAAGAAATTTTAAACCTTGGACTTATTGTTCATTCAGAAAGTTGTTGGGCCTCACCTGTTGTTTTAGTCCTCAAACCGGATCAGACAGTAAGATTTTGTGTTGGCTGCTGAAGGTTAAACAAGATAACAGTCCCAGATCTGAAGAAGTGAGCAGTGATTCACGAAAGCTCACACCCTACCACAAATTTTGTTAGTCTTTGAGGTGCTACTGGACTCTTACTCTTTTCTACTGCTACAGACAGACTAACGCGGCTACCCATCATGAATTTTTTTCATTTTACTTTGCTGGTAATTCCTAGGAAACCAGCAGAAATACAAATACCAGTGGGGGATGGGGGAGGTCAGGGTTGCCAGATCCAGGCTGGGAAACTCTTGGAGATTTGAGGATGGACCCTGTGTTGAACTATTAATATGCACTGTCAGATGAACTGTCAGATCTGCAGGATCTGAGTGACAGCAGTGAGACTGCTGGAAGCCTGTCTTAGCCGGTTTAGACCAGTTTATGGTGTGAGGCCACAGGTATGACTCAGCTTAATGCTGATTGGTTGTAAATATGTATATAAGTGGACAAGTGCAGTCCAAACTATTCCTTTTGGGAATCGCGGTGTTTGGCGAAGCACTTTGCAGGAGCGTTGTATATTCTGTGAATAAACTGTATATAGTTCACCACAAAGAACTGTGTTGCGTGGTACTATATGCTGGATGTGCTGGTGACTGCTGGAGAGTGGCTGGAAAGGTTGGTGTGGCTGAAATAGTCCTGGAGGCTGGCAAGTAACTTCTACTGGCATCAGGCTGCCTAACACGCACTGTTCAACAGGTTACTATATGCTGGATGTGCTGGTGACTGCTGGAGAGTGGCTGGAAAGGTTGGTGTGGCTGGAATAGTCCTGGAGGCTGGCAAGTAACTTCTACTGGCATCAGGCTGCCGAGTACGCACCGCGCAACAGGGTTATGGGCCCAGCCTGGCGGTGTCTGGAGCAGTGAGGTGTCGGTTCAGCCCAGTGGGGACTCAGCCTGACGGAGACCAACTCAGCCTGGCAGCCAGCACTGTCGTTCGGAGAGCTTCGGTGAGCCAAGCCGGGAGCGT
>NW_015172005.1:1411702-1423571 GCF_001447785.1 Gekko japonicus | reverse complement strand
GAAAGATTTTAATATGCAATGTACTGTACCAATGACTGTAATGTGCGACAATTTGGCTGCTGAGCAACTGGCAGGTTCACAGGGCATGAAGCCCAGGTCAAGGCACATAAATGTCAGATACCAGAATGTCAGGGACATGGTGCAAAAGAATATTGTAACCCTGAAACATTGTAAAACAAATGATAACATTGCAGACATGTTCACTAAAAGTCTGGATGATGTAAAGTTCCAAAATTGTAAAAGGATGTTGAATATGGTCTGAACAGATGTATATTAAGGGGGAGTGTTGAACTATTAATATGCACTGTCAGATGAACTGTCAGATCTGCAGGATCTGAGTGACAGCAGTGAGACTGCTGGAAGCCTGTCTTGGCCGGTTTAGACCGGTTTATGGTGTGAGGCCACAGGTATGACTCAGCTTAATGCTGATTGGTTGTAAATATGTATATAAGTGGACAAGTGCAGTCCAAACTATTCCTTTTGGGAATCGCGGTGTTTGGCGAAGCACTTTGCAGGAGCGTTGTATATTCTGTGAATAAACTGTATATAGTTCACCACAAAGAACTGTGTTGCGTGGTACTATATGCTGGATGTGCTGGTGACTGCTGGAGAGTGGCTGGAAAGGTTGGTGTGGCTGGAATAGTCCTGGAGGCTGGCAAGTAACTTCTACTGGCATCAGGCTGCCGAGTACGCACCGCGCAACACCCTGGGGAGAACAGGGACCTCAGTGGGGTACAACGCCACAGAGTCCACCCACCACAGAACCCATTTTCCCCCAGGGGAACTGATCTCTGTAATCTGGAGATGAAGTGTAATTCCAGGGAATCCCCAGGTCCCACCTGGAGGCTGGCATCCCTACTTCACTATTTTAAGAACGCTGCAGTCGTTGAGGTGCCCTCCTCCTTTTCATTCCCAACAGCTTGCCTAATAAAGGTCACTGTTTTGTGTTATATAAATTGATCCTGATAAAAAGGTATTATATTACTGATAATTATGGATTTCCCCCTTCAGATTGACACAGCTATACACAATTTTGGCAGTGCACCCTCCTCTTCCATAGGGGGACAGAAAGATACCTGAACCCCAGGGCAGCACCCCTCAAGTGCTTACAGCCTGTTGATCTGTATATACTTTCTCCCTTCAAGTCACTGGCAACTATTCACTACTGTGACAGAAAAGAAACTACTGGGCATTTGGGCAGACATCCTTTCTCAGTTTAGTATACCTCACAGGGTTGTTGTGATAAAACCTACCCACATCGAGCTTGGAGAAAGGATGCGATAAAAGTGTGATGGACAGAATTAATTTTGGGACCAAGTGAGGGGGGGGAATGACTTTTAAGCGCAGAAAACTGCAGCTTGGTTATTTCAGGAGGAGGAGCTGGATTTATAACCCCGCCCTTCACTCAGAGTCTCAGACCAGTTTACAATCGCTTCTCTTCCTCTCCCCACAACACACACCCTGCGAGGTAGGTGGGGCTGAGAGAGCTGCTCTTGAGAGAACAGCTCTGACAGAACTCTGACTGACCCAAGGTCACCCAGTTAGCTGCATGTGAAGGAGTGGGGAATCAAACCCAGTTCTCCACATTAGAGTCTGCCGCTCTTAACCTCGATACCAAACTGGCTCTAAAGAGATATCCGGTCATTTTAAGCTCTGTTTATGTCAAGTGGAGAGACATGTAAGCCCTGGTGGACGTTCCATATATTTGGGAAGAAGGCGAGGAGGGAAACAGGCTTGCCAGATGCTGATAAATTGGCAGTGAAGGATGGATACAATAAAAGGCAAGGACAGATAAGCCAAGAGAGGCGGAGTTGTAAAGAACTTTAAAGGTGAAGGACTGAACTTAAAGTGATAAATCAAACCCAAGTCAGCCAGGAGAGTTAGAATAGGCCGTACCCTTCAGCGTCTGACAGCAGAGAATGCAGCTCAAGCTACAGGAAATGTGTTTCAGCCCAGAGGGGGGCTGTGAGAGTTGTGGAAACACTTCCCCTGCTTGTCTAGTGTGGCTGGTGTGCTCGCCCAGCTGTTGTGGAGTTCCTTTGGGGAGCCCCTGTCAGAACTCATCATGTCTGCCTCTCTGTCAGTCCAAATCTGCCTTTAGAGAATTGGGGGTAGCCCAGCCAGCTCAACATGTATTTCCATTCCTCTGCAGAGTAGAAGAATACACTTCATTTGATGGGTGTGCTCTGGACTTGCATGTTTCAGCTGTGGGAGCTTGTGTGGCTAGCATGCCTGTTAAGCTCTCGTGGGGTTACTTTGGGGAGCCCCTGTTGAAACTCTGGGAATGTCTTGCTGTTCTGTCCTCCAGAAGTTGTCTTTGGAGACTTGGAGAAGGGCTGTGAGCGTGGGGGGGGATGCTTGCCTTGCTTCCAGTGTCGGTCAGGGGGAGGGTCTGCTCAGGTGAAGTTTCCCTGTGAGTTTAGTGTCGCCCACTTGTTCCTGAGCTTTTCCATAGACTCCTGTAACTGCAGCTGGGGATACCTTTTTTGTGGGGGGTCCGTAACCAGAAGTGTAATCTGCCCCCAACTTGGAGAGATGGTAGAGGAGTGGGTGGCAGGGTGAGGTTCCCTATCCATTTTGGTGTGTGTAGCTTGCAAGGGGTCCATTCTATGCAGCTTGGTGTCGTGGTTAAGTGTGTGGACTCTAATCTGGGAGAACTGGGTTTGATTCCCCACTCCTCCTCTTGCACCTTGGGCAAGCCATAGTTCTGGCACAGCTGTTCTTAAAAAAGAGCAGTTTCTATCAGAGCTCCCTCAGCCCCACCTACCTCACAGGGTGTCTGTTGTGGGGAGGGGAGGGGAAGGGAAAGGAGTTTGTAAGACGCTCTGAGACTGCTTTGGGTAGTGAAGGGTGGGGTATAAATCCAATCTCCTCTCCTCCTCCTCCTTTTGAACCTGTGCCTGACATTTCCCCTCAAAGCACTTTCCTGGGGGCATCATCTTTGGGGTGCCATAACTTGGATCCCCTACGTCCAATATGCACACAACTTGAAAGACATATAGAGGAGAGGTGGGTAGAGATCCTCTGTTTGTTTGATGTGTCTATCTCACACAGGGTCTGTTCTATACACTCTTGAACCTGTGCCTGTCATTTCCCCAGAAAGCACTTTCCTTGGGGCATCTTCTTTGGGGGGGCTGTAACTCAGACCCCATAAATCCAATCCTCACCAAATTTGGCGAGCAGGTAGAGGTGAGTGAGCCAGAGATCCCCTGTGAGTTTGGTGTCCCTAGCCTGCTTGGGGGGGTGCATTCTACTGCATCACTATGGGTTCATTTAGCCCTAAAAGTTGGTGATGGTTTGCGACTTGTAAACCAGGCATGCTACAAACTGAACCACATTTTTTCGGTTCGTGCTGATCCCTACTCAAATGTAATTGTTTTGGGTTGTTGTTATTATTTTACTTACTACACTGATATCCTGCCCGTCCCCCAATGGGGACCCAAAGCAGCAAGATTGTTCTCCTCTCCTCCATTTTATCCTAAAAAAAACCACCCTGTGTGGTAGGTTTGGCTGATCCCAAGGCCACATGAGTATTAATTGTAAAAGACAAGTGTCTGACCCCATAGGCCACACAGCAACCACATACCCTTGTGGCTACTGCCTGGGCATGCACATACAGACCACAGGACATTGCACAGGAAGGGCCCATGCAAGAAATGGGAGTTCATCGTGTTGAGCTATAGGATCCCATGTCCTGGGTGCGAGTCCTCCATGCAAGCCACCCCTGGATCAGATGGGCAGTGGACATAGCCAGAAAAGGCTCAATTTGTAAAACACAAATCCATGAGAGGCAAGAGGAAGTATTAATTACTGTGATCAACTCTTGAGATAAATGGCTAAAGAAAAATTCATTATAAAGGAGTCCTCCTTCTCTTCCTCCTCCCAAAACGCACTTTTCTAAGCAAGAAATCACTGCTGCTTTCTTGAACATGCACATATTTTTTCCAAAGGAAACTGTTTTATTTACTTAGGTTGTTTTGTACAGAGGAAATACTGGGGTGGAGGAATTTGGAAAGGCCCTTCTAATCACACCGGCTGTCTGATCACAATCCTCGGTGAAGTCAGGTGATGATATCTGAGGAAGAAACTGCTCTGCATCCTTTATAAATGTTCGCTTTCATGCTAGAATCCCCTAGAGGTAAAAGAACAATCTTGCAAGGAGGCATTCTGGTCCCAGCTTGACAACACATGGTTGTTTCCAATACTTGTACACCCCTTGGGCAAAAGCTGTTACCTTGTGAATGAAACACAACACATGGAGAATCCAGCATAGCGTTTTCAGAACCAGAAGCCTTCAGAATCGTGAGTCACTCTTCAAAATCATTTTCTCAACAAGGGCTTCGAAAATCAGGTTGGAATGCATAATGCGATAAATTGTGGAGTTTAGTTTGTAAATTTCCTTATCTCCAGGGTAAATTTAACTTGTACTCCCTTTCTCCAAAAGCAATTTGCTTTAGCTGCAGGGGGTGTTCTAACTGTAAAAAGAAGAGAAAAAACACCTTATAATAATGTGCCTTTTAGAAAATAGATAGAGTTCCAAATATTATTATAGCATTACTTATATATAAAGTCTCACCCCCCCCCCACTGCTGACCACCAGGAAAACTTTGATGGAGAACTGATTTTTTTTAAAAATTGAAACTGATAATAAAATAAGAAACAGAGAAAACTCTCTGGCTTCATGGATCTTCCACGAATAAGGCTGCAGTCCGAATGAAAAAGCAAAGTAAATCCTATGGGGCATACTTCTGATTAAGGTTGTTACCGAGCCAATAAAAAACAAATGTTCTGTTCCTTTAATAGACTTTTGACATACAGGAATGGGCAGTAGAAATTTTACATAGCATGGAGCTAAATGAGATCACCCGGTAATTGCTGCAGATCACAAGTGATATTAAAAGGACAACTAGAGGAGCCAGTTTAATGGTTGGCAATCATTCCTTTGAGCAAGAAGGAATAGGATCAGGAATCCTTTTTGCGTTTTTAAACTTTACAACTGATTTTTTTATAAATGAAGCGTTTCAGAAAGAACCCTTTATGTGAAATATTTTTTCCTTTTAAGAAAAAAATTATCTGTCTCTTAGGAGCATCTGTTTGTGACGGGCTCTTTAGAACTTTGGCTCTTGAAATTGTAGACCCTGATACTCTTGTTGGTCCCTAAGGTGCTGCTGAATTCGAATCTAACTGATAAACTTTGTTCTACAAGACCTTGAGTCCAGCGGCACCTTTAATACCAACAATGTTTTATTCAAGGAATAAGGTTTTGTGTGTATGCACACCTCTTCATTTCAATGGCTCTTCCACAGGAGAACTTTCCAGTTGCCCTACATGTCTTAAAACTCTTCGAAATTAATAGATGTACAAAACCCCAGCGCAAACAGATGCTAGCAAGAGAGATATTTCTTTTCCTTAGAAGTCTTTGGTAAAATGAATGCACAGGATTACAATTCAGTAGAATTGTTACTCAAGGAACAGGTTTCCTCTGTCCTTCATTATCTTAAAGAAAGTGGGCCCCAAAGAAAATCTGCGGAAATGGGAAACAATTGTAGACAGGAAAAAGTCCTGTGAAGGCATCCGCTTTTTCACCCCTGCTGTAAATAAAACTCCCAAGTCCACACATCTTTAAAAACCAGGACAGAATAGCTCTGGAGAATTCTTGCAACGTGAAATATCCGCAATCCTTACTTCCTTCAGCCTGCTGACAGTGCAATCCTAAACAGAGTTACACTCCTCAATCAAAGCCCATCGACTTCACTGTGACTCAGTTTAGGATTCCACTGAGTTCCTTTTCAGCCTTTTCAGTCTCATCTGCAATATGGGACACCATTTAAATATTCAGCTGGGGAAATGTGATGTCCCAGAAACAGAATCACTCCTTGATGGAAACCGCCTGGTCCCCAGGCAGCAAATGAGAATAAATTTAATATTAAAGGATTATTAGATAATTAATAATATTATTGCAATATTCTATATGCAAACAAAAGCGAAAAGAGCTTCCCATGTCATGCTGGTGTAGCACTGCTTGCTTGTTGGGTCATTCTGTTCTCTAGAAATTCCCATAACTTAATCCCATCTGACTAGGGAGTGACCCGATTCAAAGCCTGACCAAATCTGTAATATGTGGGTAGAAAAGTGTTATGGAATCTTGTGTCATCCTAGGACTTGGGAGTCTTGAGTTCAAATCTCTTGCTGGTGTAGCACTGCTTGCTTGTTGGGTCATTCTGTTCTCTAGAAATTCCCATAACTTAATCCCATCTGACTAGGGAGTGACCCAATTCACAGCCTGACTCCAAATCTGTAATAGGTGGGTAGAAAAGTGTTATAGAATCTTGTGTCATACTAGGACTTGGGAGTCTTGAGTTCAAATCCCCCCTCAGCCACGCAGCTTTTTGCCAGCCACATTCTCTTAACCTAATGACAGGGTTGTTGTTGTGAGGATAAGACTGGAGAGCCATGTGACCAGCTGTTAACCCTCTTGGGAGGGATAAGAATGCACTAGTGAGATAATGGCAAAATCATCTGCAGGGGAAAGGAGAGCTGTACATGCTAAAATTCCCAGGAAGAAGCTGTCTCTTTTCACACCATTCAAGAGAGAGAAAAAATAGTAATCTCATTTTAGGAAATAAGTGAACTCCTGAGTCAGATCACTGGTCTATCAAGGGCAGCATTGTCTATGCTAACCAGCAGTGATTTTCTGGGATCTCCAGAGAGATCTTTAAAATCGGTAGTAGTTTTATCATCATGGTCTTACACAGGGCTTTTTTGGTAGAACAAGCCCAGCAGGAACTCATTAGCATAATAGGCCACACCCAACAGCAGAAACTCATTAGCATATTAGGCCACACCCCTGACAGTGCCCTGCAGCCCGTTAGTATATTAGCCGACCCTTGGAGGGAAGGGAAGGCAGTTTAACCTGGGCCCTTGGACAGGCTGGGGAAGAAGAAGAAGAGAAGAGATTGGATTTATACCCCGCCCTTCACTTGGCGTCTCAGAGCGGCTTACAAATTCCTTTCCCTTCCCCTCCCCACAACAGACACCCTGTGGGGAGGGCGGGGCTGAGAGAATGCTGAGAGAACTCTGACACAAACTGCTCTTTTTCAAGGACAGCTGTGCCAGAGCTTGTGACTGACCCAAGGTCACATCAGCAGGTGCAAGTGGAGGAGTGGGGAATCAAACCCGGTTCTCCCAGATTAGAGTCCACACACTTAACCACTACACCAAACTTGGTTTAAATGCCTCCCCAATCCTTCCAGGGGCCACCTGGCCCACTCACCTCAGAGTCACCGGGGGTTTGCTCTCCAGGCCTTCCCTCTGTAGCCACGCACACAAAGGTTTTAGCTGTAGTGAACGTGGCCAACTCTGAAGCCAGCCAGAACTCCGTTCCTGTGTGTTCCTGCCCCCAAACAGCCCTGGTCTTACAGCAGTATAGCAACTGTACATTAATTACAAAAACTGGCAAAAAGCCTGTCAGTGAGGAAAATGTTGGTGGGCGGGGACAGGAAGGGAAAATGGCTCCAGGATGTGTGTGGAGGGTCTGAAAATCTGCACTTCTTGTCCTATTGGGAACCCAACCTAATTTCAGCATGATCTTTCTAGGAAGACTGGACCAAAGCAAATTCAGGGGACCACAAGAAGGTAGACCACTGCACAGAAAAGTTGTGTGTGTGGGTGGGAGAGAGAAAGAGAGAAAGAGAGAGAGAGAATGCTGAAGGTTAGAAGGCAAAATGGAGCAAAACATCCTGGAAGCATCCTGTTAACAGGAGCAGAGTCGAAGACTGTAATGAGAGACAGCAAGAGAACACAAGAGAGATCATATCTAAGCAGTTTCCTGGGTGGAAAACTTCCAGGGGCCTTCATGTATACGGCCGTGATAGAAGAATGTGAACGTCTGTCTCAGCCTGGCCTACCTCACAGGGTTGTTGGGAGAGTGTAGCTGAAGTGGGCAGAATCACAAATCACTTGGAGGGAAGGTGGGGTAAAAAAAATGATGGCAATTATGTAATTTATATATTGTATAAATAAATATGCAACCTTCTAGTCCAGAATAGGAGTTATTTGATTGAAATTCAGCACATGTGTGTGTTCCAGGTATCCTATTTCAAATAGAACCAACCTCCCCCAACTTGGTTTGTAATCTCTTTTCAGTGGCCTGGGGAGTGGCTGCAAAGGGAATTTTTTTGGTGTGTGTGTGTGAGTATTTTGTATGTGTGTGTGTATGCCTGGAAGTCACGGTTGACTTCTGGTGACCCCTAGAGGGGCTTGGACATTTCAGAGAGGTGGCTTACTATTGCCTGCCTCTGCGTCCCAGCCCTGGTATTCATTGGAGGTCTCTCACCCAAGTACTTGCCAGGGTCAGCCCTGCTTAGCTTTCAAGATCAGATGAGATCGGGCTTGCCTGGGCTATCCAGGTTAGGACGCAAAGTGCATTTCACTAGTGCATTTCATGTTGTGTGACATGCCTCATGTCAGACTCCTGCAACAATCAGAACCAACAACTTGCTTCTTCAGAAGGAATGTTTATTGATCAGTATTGGCAGATCATCTCTACTTCAGGAACTGTGTTAAGACTAAAGCAGAAAGTGCAGGGTGAAAAGATATACAGTGTTCAAAGGGGGTCACTGTGTGGCTAATAGCCAATGAAGGGAGAAGAGGGGCCCACCAGAATGTAAAGGTCCCACTTTCCCAGAGACGGTGGTACAGTTAGCTATTCAAGGCCAAGCACATAAAACATACAGATAAGAGAGTGAGCATCACTGAGGCAACCAGGAAACCGAAAATACATTTCAAGGAGCACGGTCCCCCCTCCAGCCTTTATGGCAGCAAGCTGACACCTCATGTCCTGTCCTTAATTTAGGAGTGAAGGGTAGCCACTTCAGTCTGTTCTGGCAAAAAACAGCACACAGTCCTGCAGTCTTAAAATCCAAGACACTGACAGCAGCTGAAGCTATTGTGGACAGAAACACTTTCCCAGCAGTTACTAGCAGATAGGCAAAGAATATGGTGTGCTCTGGGAAGAAAGGAAGGAAGTATCACCTATGATCTGTATAGCCCTGACCTGAATGGCTCAGGCCAGCCCAGGCTCACCAGATCTTGGAAGCTAAGCAGAGTCAGCCCTGGTTAGTATTTGGATCATGGGACACCACTAAGGAAGTCCAGGGTCCCTATGGAGCGGTAGGCAAAGGCAAACCACTCCTGAATGCCTCTTGCCTGAGAACTCTAAGGGGTCTCCATAAGTCAGCTGTGGCGTGATGGCAAACAAAACAAACAAACAACAGCAAAAGCTCGAAAAACTGTAACACAGTTTGCACTTTTAAAAAATACCTCTGTGTGGGAGGGGGTGAGTGACGGAGAGAGTGTGGCAGAGAGAGAAGAAGAAGAAGAGATTGGATTTATACCCCGCCCTTCACTTGGAGTCTCAGAGCGGCTTACAAACTCCTTTCCCTTCCCCTCCCTACAACAGACACCCTGTGAGGTGGGTGGGGCTGAGAGAACTCTGACACAAACTGCTCTTTTTCAAGGACAGCTGTGCCAGAGCTTGTGACTGACCCAAGGTCACATCAGCAGGTGCAAGTGGAGGAGTGGGGAATCAAACCCGGTTCTCCCAGATTAGAGTCCGCGCACTTAACCACTACACCAAACTGGCTCTCTGTGGGATTCTTATCAACTTTTCTGCTGGCATAAGTTCCTCCCACTGCCCTAGCTACAGGAGGCAGAGTACAGGTCGCAAAGGAGGGGAAGTCAGGAAAGATCGCCCCTTCTTCCCCTTGGATCAGTGAAAACGCTCTAGGATACAACTGATGGATGCAACAACTGATATTGTGATTCTGACAAAGTGTGCTGTATTCCACGAAACCTTAATTTGTTACTCTTTAAGACGCTCCGAGACTCTTTGGGGCTTTATTCTTTCTTTATCAACCAATCCTGCGAGGGTAACCTGGAACTGCAAGCCACTGCTGTTCCGGGTTCCTCTGTGACTTCACCCTGGTAGGCTTCATTTTGAGAGCCCGTATGCTGTAGTGGTTAGAATGTCAAATTAGGATGAAGGGACAAGTTCGAATCCCCACTTTCCCATGGAAAGCTTGCTGGGTGACCTTGGGCCAGTCACACTAACCTACCTCACAGGTAAGAGTCCAGTAGCACCTTAAAGATGAACAAAATTCCAAACAAAAAATGAAGAAGTAAGCAGCGACTCACAAAAGCTCATGCCCTGCCACAATAATAATATAAATACAAAATAATAAACCCCGCCACAAATTTTGTTAGTCTTTAAGGTGCTACTGGACTCTTGCTCTTTTCTACTGCTACCTCACAGGGTTGTTGTGCAGGTGAAGTGGCAAGGAAAATGACGGAAGCTGCTTTGGGAACCCATTGGGGAGAAAGTAGAGTATAAATCAAGTAAGTGAAGCTGCTTTGGGAACCCATTGGAGAGAAAGTAGAGTATAAATCAAGTAAGTAAATAACTAGTTTTGTGGCTGGGGATCGCCTCAGAAGCAAGACTCTTTTTGTCTCGTTCTGATAAAGATAGCAAGTTCCCTTTGCAGACACTGTGACAACTTTGCAGACACTGTGACAATCCATACAGCACCGTGCATACTGGCCAGCACTAAATAAACATTTAAGAAGAATATCCTCAAGGCACAATGATTCTTGGGTACCATCAGACTGTTTTTGGACAGTGGGAATGTTTTCCAATCACTCTGGCCCTTCGCACCAGCAAAATCTTTAATTATCTCAGACTTAAGATAATGCACTCACACGCTGAATGTCATCTTTAAAAACAAAACGTATGAATGCATTTGCATCCATAGAGACAGCCGTGGTCTTTTATGATAGGGAAGGTGGGATGATAAGAAAGGCTGTGGGTGCGGAAGGAATAAAGAGAAAGCTTATTTGCTGCAGATGCAGGGTGGCAGAGATAAGCAGGGATCTTTCATTTACAGGGTCTCTGTTTTGCCATTGGAAGCTCTTAACACTATTAGCCCCATGTGCATTACCCGCCAGACTTCTGTTCTATCACAGAAATACATTTTCTCAGTATATCTACTGGCAAAGATACTTATCATTAGCTAATGCAGCCACAACCTGTGGTATTTCCGTTCTCACCAAGGTATAATTTAAAAGGTACAGATTTCTCTTAATTTCGTCCCACCAATACAGGCTTAAACATATATTTTTTAAAAAACTAGCACGCAGATCACACCCTTTGAGGTGTTTACTTTTTGTGTGTTATCTGCGTCTGAACGTTTGTACTGCCACACATTTGTAAATATTTACCACAGGACTCTTTGCATATTACCTCAGCAGTCCTTACAATAGTCCCGGGTCAGCATTATTCTCTTATTATGAAGGTAAGAATGAGGGAATATGGCCACTTTTATCAGTTGCTGGCTGGGGTGATATTTGAACAGGGTGTTTTCCAGGTCGCACTCTTGAATCACGACATCGCACCTGTTCTGTAGAAAAGCTTAAGAAAATGTTAAAGGAAATTAACATCGCCCAAAACTATAATTATATTTTAAAAAATGAAAGTATCTCATAGGTCTACATCTGAGAAGGGAATGGTGGCTGAGATAATATACAACCACAACGAAGGCAAAGATAATTACGCAAGGTCCAGCCGGAGATAAAATTATAAAAAGTTTGGGTATTGTATTTTTTTTAGAAGACTCTTAAAATCCCTTATTTTTTTTAAGTTAGTTTTTTTTTCATTTTTAAAATGTTTATTAAGAGGAAGTATAACATATCAAGAAATATAATAACTGCAAAACAGTATACAACTGTCCTGAAAATCCAAAATTACAAACCAACCAGTTAGTCATCAATACAGATTTTTACAACATACATCAACAGTCATAACAAACTAAGTTAG
>NW_015172005.1:1411303-1411453 GCF_001447785.1 Gekko japonicus | reverse complement strand
AAGGCTAGTTAGAGTCAAGTTACTTATGTATCTTGACTCTAACAATCCCTTCCTGGCAATTAACTCTCCCCCAATATGTAAGGCTTGAGGAAGTCTGTTTCAGTGTATCTGAAGAAGTGAGTGTGCACACGAAGGCGTATACTGTGAATA
>NW_015172005.1:1411118-1411240 GCF_001447785.1 Gekko japonicus | reverse complement strand
ACTTCTGCATCTTGACTCTAACAATCCCTTCCTGACCATTAACACCACCCCCCATATGTAAGGCTTGGGGAAGTCTGTTTCAGTGTATCTGAAGAAGTGAGTGTGCACACAAAGGCGTATAC
>NW_015172005.1:1410096-1410279 GCF_001447785.1 Gekko japonicus | reverse complement strand
TTATTTATTTAAGTGCAATTTTATTGTGCCCTTCCTACAAGCTCAGGGCTAGATCTATTATTCTCTGCCCTCCATTTTATCCTCACAGCAACCTTTAAGGTAGGTTGGCTGAAAGAGAATTTCTGCACCAAGGTCACTAAGGTTGCCAGGCGGGGCCTGGAGATCTCCTGGAATTACAACTGA
>NW_015172005.1:1381155-1409904 GCF_001447785.1 Gekko japonicus | reverse complement strand
AAATCACTGCTTTTTAAGATCTAGTCTCAGCGTCTATTTCTGGAATCTGGCTAAAGTTGGACTCCCATATACACAGGTCTGATCCTATATTTAGTGTCTACTGCCATTTAATTTTCATATCCTCCACATTTATTTATATATAAGGCAATTTGGCTAACAAGATTAAATCACTGCTTTTTAAGATCTAGTCTCAGCATCTATTTCTGGAATCTGGCTAAAGTTGGACTCCCATATACACAGGTCTGAGCCTGTATTTAGTGTCTACTGCCGTTTAATATTCATATCCTCCACATTTATTAATATATAAGGCAATTTGGCTAACAAGATCCCCTGCAGAGAAGGGCGGCTTTGGAGGAAGATGAGACCCTGCTGAGGTCCCTCCTGTCCCAGAGCCCCATTCTCCTCCTCCTCTTCCTCCTCCAAATCTCCAAGAATTTCCCAACCCAGAGCTGACAACCCTAAAGGCCACCCAGTAATGGGGGATTCGAACCTGGATCTGTGCATTCCAAGTCAAATGTCTAACCATTACACCACAATGGCTCTATACACTGCCTTGGAAATGACTGTGTCCCAGGAAGTGCAAAGGTTACAGCCACCGCAATGTAGCGGTTAGAGTGCTATACTAGTATCTGGGAGACTCTCTGGGAGAGGTTCAAATCCTTGCTCTGTGACAAAAGCTTGTTGGACGGCACTGGGCCTGTTACTCTCTGTTAGTTCAACCTGCCTCGCAGGGTGGTTGTAGTGAAGATTGTAGGAAGAGAGAAGAACAATATTGTAAACTACTGTGGGCCCCCATGAGAGAGAAAAGCAGGACAGACAAGAGCCCTGACCTGAATGGCCCAGAGTTGCCTATCTCCTCAGATCTCAGAAACTAAGCAGGGTCGATCCTGGTTAGTACATGGGCGGGAGACCACCAAGGAAGTCCCGGGTTCCCCTGCAGAGGCAGGCAATGCCAAACCGCCTCTCTTCGCCTCAGTCGGTTGCTAATCTATATAAATATATAGTATTTTCTGACAGTATAGTATAGTATATTGCGCCACGGTAATCCTGCAGCTCTTAGAAAGAGGTGGATGGGTGGAGCCGGGCTGTGGGCGGAGCGGGAAAGAGCCCCCCCCCCCAAATTCCGCGGCCCCAGGCAGGGCTCCTTTTGCCAGGCCAGTCACAAAAGTTTGGCAGCTCCGAGGCGCGCTTGCTGCTCGTCCGTCGCCAGCTCCACCTCCTCCTCCCACGGTAGCCAGAAGCCGAACCTAGGCTGGGCTCCTTCTGCCAGGCCAGTCACAAAAGTTTGGCAGCTCCGAGGCGCGCTTGCTGCTCGTCCGTCGCCAGCTCCACCTCCTCCTCCCACGGTAGCCAGAAGCCGAACCTTCTCCAGAGGCTGCCGCTGCTCGTCTCAGCAGCGCCGTTCCCTCGCCGGCTGCCAGGCCTCGCTTGGAGCCGGACGCCTCGGGGGGGGCGATTTTGTCCCGGCGGCAGCCCTGCGGGGAGAGCCGAGCGGGGTCGCCTCGCCTGGGGCGCACGAGGGGGCCGTGGCCGAAGCGCACGCCCCTCGCCCGGCCCGGCCACCCCGGCTGGAGGCGCCGCCGGGCTCTCCCGCTGCCGCCTCTCCCCTCCCCGGCTTCCTGTTGGGGGGCGGGTGAGTGGGGGGTCTCGGCGGGGGGGGGGCCGGCCCGGGCCGCCGCGCCTCAACCTGTTCGCGCTGGAGTCGGTTCGGAGGCGGGGAGGGATTTCCTCGGCAAGGCTGGTTCGGGTTGGTTGACACGGCGAGGAGAGCAGTTCAGTCCGGGTCGGGTGACTCAGGCATGAGCCCCGGAACGCTGCGCTCCTTCGCTGTCCCCTTCCTCCGTTGCATCGAGCCGCCGTTTCGGAGTGCGGGCTGGCCTGTTGGAAGCAGTGTAAGCGGAGGCCCCCCCCCTCTCCTTTTCTCGCCAACTGTGCCTGCCCTAGAGGAGTAAGCGACCCTTCCTTCCCCCCTGGAAATACCTCCCCAAGACCCTCGAGGCGGAGCCCAAGCGATCCTCTGTGGCCCACTGTTGGTATCAGTCCAAGTCTGGCTTTTGGAGTTTGCTGGTGGAGCCGGACAAGTGACTTCTTCCGCAGGGACGATACGAGTCTCCAGTCAGCTCTGCTTACTTTCCCAAAGTGGTTTCTACGGCAGTTTCCTAGTTTTGTCTTAGTGGAGACTGGGCTTCCCAGTGAAAAACCTGTAGGGCTTTAGGGGTTTTTTTTTGGGGGGGGGGAAAGGGGTGTCGTGTGAACAGCCAAGTGGTTGCGGTTGATCTCCGCGCAATGGCAGCAGGTGCTTTGGGACCAGTGTTCCCTCTAAGCTGAGTCAGTGTGAGCTAGCTCACAGTTTTTGTCTCGGCTCAGGAAGGAGGGCTCCAGAGCAAACTAATTTATGCAGGAGCCAGATCGCCGGCTCACAACTTTAATGCCAGCAGCTCACAAAGTAGAATTCTTGCTCACAATACGACTCCACAGCTTAGAGGGAGCATTGTTCAGGACGGTTTGTCTTCCCATTGCAAAGTTCCTGGCCTTCTCTTGTGTAAAGCTTGAGTAGGTCAGCAGCGTTTTTGACAGCGAAGAGTGTGACATTTTGCTGAGGATGAGAAGGCCCGGAGGGAACAAGGGTGACTCAGAACCATCCCTTTTCCTCTGGGTTTTTGCTTTCCTCGAGGGAGCGTGTGGAGGTGGTCTTGGCAGAACTTTTGCTCACTAATCAGTAGGGTCATAGCCAAGAGCATGTGGCTGGGTCCTTGGGCCCTAGGAGGGAGGGGGTGGTGGTGGAAAGTCCTGTCACGTCACAGCTGACTTATGGCAACCCCGTCGGGTTTTCAAGGCAAGAGAGGTTCAGAGGTGGTTTGCCATTGCCTGCTTCTTTGCGGCAACCCCTGGACTGCTTTGGTGGTCTCCCCTCCAAATGCTAACCAGGGCCGACCCTGCTTAGCTTCCAAGATCTGAGGAGATCAGGCTAGCCTGGGCCATCCAGGTCAGGGCACCTGGAAGTATTTCCTCTGTTTCAGGGAATTATTTCTTCAGTCACCTGTCTGACAGTTCAGGTAAGAGAGAAAAATGGCCGAAGTGACCAGTGAGAAACCCAGAGCCTGACACTTTTATACTTTAATTCCTCACTGAATGGGACAGAGTTCTGAGTAAATGTGTAGGATGCAACTGTCGCAGCATCTTTGGGCTTCTTGTGCAATGCTTGCTCCCCTGTGAATATGGTGATGCTGATTTCCTAGCTGCAATTCTGCATGCGCAATTATTATGTTTTTGATGTGTGGAAAAATGAACAGCTTGTACCGGATGTCCGAGTCTATTGATGACCATGTGGGAAACTTGGTTAACAGCTGCTCTTCAGTTTGCAAGGTGTGATTTCGGTCTGAGTCAGGCGCAGTGTGGAGAAGGAATTTAGTGTGTGCGTTCTCGCCCTATTAAGTTTTATATTTATGTTTTTAAAGCATGTCTGCAGGCATATGATGCAGTAGTTTTAAGCAGATTGGAGTCTCTGGTGCTTGAAGGGAAGGCCTCCAGGCAAACTTTTGAATGCTATGTTTTTAAAAAGCACAATGTAAATGTGGTTAAATTAGCTTCAGGTTTATTTAAATTCAAAGATGGGAAAATGTGATTAGTCTTTTGTTAAAAGTGGAAGTTTCTAGCCTGTTTGGATCGAGTTGGTCAGCCATGTTGGTTTGAAGCAGTACAACAAATTTAGAGTCCAGTGGCACCTTTAAGACCAACAAAGGTTTATTCAAGGTATCAGCTTTTGTGTGCAATGCACTTTATCAAATAAATATAAAGTGTGCATGCACACGAAAGCTGATATTTTGAATAAACCTTTGTTGGTCACAAGGTTACCATTGGACTCTAAATTTGTTGTTTGGATTGTTGTTAGTTTAAAAGCTTAATGGCCTTGATGTGTGTGTGTGTGGATTTCTTTTCTGTATCAAATTTATGTTAAAATATTTACAGTTTAGTCATAAGGACACTTTTCCTGGGATGAAGCACCATTGAGTAGTTGGACTAGGATTCTAAGTAGACTGTGCCTCTCAGAGATGTTTGCTTGCAGACTGAAATCCAGGAGGACTGCAGAAATCTTTTAAAAGTCTTGCCTGCATAGTGTTACAAGTTTCTTTGAGCACAAATGCTGGGAAGGCAACAATAACGTGCCATAAAATTGAGACATGCTTTTCTTCAAAAGGTCTGAATGTTTTACCATGATATGAGAAGTGCCTAGGAACTTCTTCTTCTGTCCCTTGAGTGAAAGTTTTTATTGCAGGGGAGAAAAAGGGAAGGAAATCAGTTTTTCAGCTGGATGTACTTGTAGTACAGTCAGGCATTCCATTCAAGTTTTGGATACAGGAAATGCAAATATCTATTCATCCAGTCTCTCTCTGTTAATCTCCCTTCCTCTATTGAACATTTATTTCCTCTCTGTTCATCTGTCAGTTTTCTGCAGGGCTACTCTGAGGCCATCCCCATCCATGCTCTTTTGTGAGTGCCATCTCTCTAGGGTTCTCCTCAAACTGGAGAAAAAAAGACATCTTGCCCTGTAACAGAAGCGTAAGGTGTGGAAATGTGCAGTTGACGCATTTCATAGCATAGAGGTAGATAACATTGAGGAATTTCAGACAGACGATATAATCCAGAAGACAAACGGTTTCTGGTCTGTCATTTCAGACAGAACCGTTTTAGAACCGGTTCCCTACTGGAATATATTTGTAATTTCAGACACAAACGCTTCTGTCCCATTTAGGAAACGGGGCTGAAGCGTTTAACCTGTCAACTGCATTCAAGTAGTCTTCAGTTTCCTCTCCCGGTTCCGATGCGGTTTTTCCCGTTGTTTTTCACCCGCGTGGGCAATCTCTGGCTTTTTTTTTTTTAACGTTCGCTTTATAGCATTATAGCACTATAATGGTATAACGCAACATCATTATACCAACCCCATTGGAATGCCTGGAGTGTTTTGTTATAGTACTATAGCGCTCTAAAGCGAATATTTAAAAAAAAGCCAGAGATCGCCCGCATGGGCGAAAAATGGGGGGGAAAAAGCGGTGCAGTCTGAAATGGCAAACCGCTTCAGATCCAGCTCTTTACTGGAAAAGGAAAGCCATGTGTGAAATGGCAGCTCTATACCGGTTTACTCCATGACAGATCAAAAACGGCTTCAAAATGGGTTAAAAAGGGTAATGTGAAATTCCTCATTGTCTGCTAATACCATCCCATTAACCATCTTTTAAAGTGGCAGGCATTTTTTTTCTCTAGGTTGATGGCCACCCTGCATCTCTCAGGAAAGCAGGCTTTGCTCAGAAACTCTAGGAGCAACTATGGTGCTGTTAGCAAAAATGTCTCTAAATGCAAAAAAATATTTTTAAATCACCACTTTATACAGCATTCTTTAAGAGCCGTATTTATGACAACAAAGAATGCTCCCAATCTGTTTGTTATTAGCCTTTCACTCAGTTGCAGTAAGCATGGAAAATCTGGAGCATGGGGGGGGGGAGAAGTGATACATACAGTTTAATTCCCCCCTCCTTTAATTCGAGGAAGAGTTTGGTCTCGATTACTGCTTTTTCCTTTCTAGCTCTCTGCAATTTTGTTCGTGGGATCCTGCAAAGCTGGATCAACAACAGAAACACAAATGTTATATGATTAGCATAACGGTTCACAGACTATGAGAGGCATTATGCAAAGAAATGTAACGTGATTCTGGTGGTGCATCAGCATAAAGCTTGGATGCCGCTTTCCTGTTCATATTTCCAGGGCTCTCTTAATACAAGGCCCTAAACTTTGCCTTCAAGTGGTCTCTTCTGTTGTCCCTAAGCCCTTTCGAGGAAAAAAATATTGCAATATAGTGTGTAGGGCTTTGGAGTTAAACTAGAGAAGTCTGGATCAAACTATCATCTGTTAGGAAGCCTACTCAGTGGTTTTGGGTTTCAAACTATATCCCTCAAGCTTCTAGGAAGGAAGTGAAAAGCTTAATTTTCTTTTTTCAGGATTCTTCAGAGAAAATCTCAGCGACTGGATTAACTGATAACTTTAGTAATTATATACAAGAAAGGAAATTGTAAACAGAAGTAGAAACTTGTAACAGCTATAATACAGACTTGAAGGAATTTCCCTATATGTCTTACCCAATACCCTTTACCCTTCCTACCCTTTTTGTCTGATTTATTATGTGTGAAAATCTAATATATTTTTTTAAAAAAAAGCTTCTAGGAAGGATAAAACTGTGTGGGAAAGCTTGAAAAAGCTTCACTAGTAAAAGTTTAATAAAACATTTCCCGATGAAAAGGAGATCTGTATCTTTGTCCTCAGTGGTTTAAGCTACAACCATAAGTCAAAAGCACTGACTTAACAGCAGAAAATAACTTTGGAAGCTTGTAAATCTCTCCTGTAGCTAAATGAAGAAGAGCTTCATGCATTGCACACACTCCCAAATTCCATACAATTATACAAATTCCGCTTGCGGGGAGGGCGGGGTATAAATCAAAATAATAAATAAATAAATAAATATAAATGACTTTTCTTATTGAACGGAATCATATGGGAAAAGTTCTGTTGCTGCCATGCTTGAAAGATGCAGCATTTGCAATGTGGCTAATTGCTGAACCCAGCTTCCAGGTCCAGAGAGTAGTCCAGATATGAATGATATGGCACATGAAAAGAGGGGAGGTAGGAGAAGGACAAAATAAGTAGGTTTTTCTAATGCAAGTGGCTTGAATATTTCTGCTAATTATGTGGTTCTCCTATAATTTTCTCCACCTTGACTCATTTCCTGTGGTCAGGCTGATTTTAACTTTCACTACCGTTGTCTATTGGGTATACATTTTGAATGGACTTTCCGTTTTGTAAAGCGCTAAAGGTTAGCACATTCAATATGGCACAAGCTTTTGAAGGTAAGAGCTCTGCAGAAACAGTGCCCCTGCTTAATCTAGTAAGCAAGGTACCAAGTACACACATCACACTATGTTAATGCAAATAGCAGCTCAGGAACTGCCAGTTCGCAGAACTGCAATTCTATGCCAGACAATTAATGACTTAATAATATTCAGCACGGTGGTGCAAGCACTTTCATTCTTCCAAGCGGCTATTTTGCTGCAATCCTTACAGCAGCCCTGAATTGCTGTCCCTTACTGCAAAGGATGAAGTAGTTAGCGAAGACCGCTAAAGTAGATGAATGGAATATTTCGAGATTCGTAGTTGTATGATGGTTTTTGCACAAACCGAATGTGTGCCTTGATCATGTGTTTTGTCAGAAATAGTAATTCTGGGAGCTGTTGCATCAGAGCAAATACAAACTGTGTCCTGGGAGGGTTTTGGTTCAGATGTCACCTTTGCCACAGATTTGGCCTCTGCCACAAACTGAACGCTTGTTCTCTTCGTTCTGTCCAGTGAGACTGTTGATGAGTTGGCATTTGACAGAAGTCCAAATCCACCATTTGCTGTCCGCTGCCAATCTCCCAAGGTAATTAAAGCTGTGATCCAAAGGACCTTTTCCTGGGAGTAAGCCCCACTGAATAACATAGCACATACTTCTGAGTAGACCTACTTAGATTGTCTCCTTTAGGGAGCAATTTTTTAAAAACTGGTTTCTGTTGCTCCAAAAAATGTAGAATGGAGGATCATTCTCCCTGGCCCCTGCAGGTTTGCAGAACAATTTTAAGAAGAGAAGAAGAAGAGATTGGATTTATACCCCCCCCCCACTACCCAAAGGAGTCTCAGAGCGGTTTACAATCTCCCTTCTCCTTGCCACAACAGACACCCTGTGAGGAAGATAACAGCTCTGAAAGAACTTATGACTGACCCAAGGTCACACCAGCAGCTGCATGTGGAGGAGTGGGGAATCAAACGCGGTTCTCCCAGTTTAGAGTTCATGCTCCTAACCACTACAGCAAACTGGCAGAGTGACATTTTAAGAAGAGTGACATTCTTCTAAGCCTAGGGGAGGGGCTGTGGCTCAGTGGTAGAACATCTGCTTGGCATGCAGAAGGTCCCAGGTTCCATCCCTGGTATCTCCAGTTAAAAGGACCAGGCAATAAGTGATAAGAAAGACCACTGCCTGAGACACCTGCTGGCAGTCTGAATAGACAATACCAACCTCGGTGGACCAAGGCTCTGATTCAGTATAAGGCAGCTTCATGTGTCTGTTGCCTTCACACTACATCTGGAAGCCTATAACTCTTCTTAAGGTGGCACTGTTAATCAGCTAGAAACTTAGCTAACCTGAGGTTTCTTTAAGTGTGTGACAACCGCTTTCAGGCAGGCAAGGGGAAGGAGTTGGCCATTTGCAGAATGGAACTTTTCCTGCCTTCCTGCTTCTCTACTGAGACTGTACCTCCCATGCTCCTCTTAGGGGACCTTGTGGGGCAACATGTGGGGCAAACTGGGATCTGTAATAAGAAGCAGGCATCAGGGAAAATTGCCTCCCTTCTGTTGGTGGGAGGAAAAAATAGCCTGAATCCAACCCAAGGTGTGCACAAAACACAGGTTTCAAAAGGGGGACCTGCACTCTTCCATACTCCCAACTGTATTCTGCTGTCTATTTGGTATCTGTGCCTCTTCTCTTGAGGTGCAGTTACCAACTTCTTCCAAGATTCCAAATTTTATGTCTCTCTCTTTTAATATTTTCAGGGCAACTGAGCAATGGATCCCTGTCTTGCTGTACTATGAGCCTAGTCAATAAGAGAGACCAAGAGTGCTATCTGTTTGCCTCTAAGGTGCGGCAGGTGCTAGATGAGGGTGGTGCTGCTGCTTTCTTCGTTTTGACAGCAGAGTTACACAGTGATGTTTGATTGGCTCCATAGTGACATGACATTGTCTTGCTCTCAATATTATCCCTGTTTGGCTGGGGTTGGGTAGTGATACAAAAGAAAAAATGTTGTAGAAGCAGCAGAGAGAGAGAACGCTTTGACTGCAGCCAGCTACAGAAGCATTTTTTTAAAAGAACATGTTATACTTGTTTGCTTGCTTGCTTGTCTGTTTGCAGGATGTTCCTTCCTCTTCTCCTGGTCCCCTTTTCATCCTTAACATTTACATGGACAAAAATTCACTGCAGTTCTATTAGAGCAAACCACTCATCCTGGAGAACTTCTGGTTAGAATTTAGGTTTCTCCGTATCTCATCTTGAGGGGCAGCAAAATGGCTAAATAATAATAATAATAATAAGGGGCCATTCAGGAGCTCACAGCATCATGTGACACACTCTACCCTATCACAGAGAACCTTTGAGAGTTACTTCAGTAGACCAATCACAGACCTCTTCTGTCGCCTGTTTAAGTTCTGCCAGTGGTGCTAGAGAGACTGGTCAACCCTGTGGGTATAATTTCAAGAGCCAGCCTGTGTTTTCTCTACTGAATGTCAGGCTTGAAGCATGTCTTGCCAGCAGTCATTTGACAGCTATCCAGAGATTTGACTTTCTTAGCACCTTTTGCATTTGGTTGCTGCAGTTCTAATACTGTTACGACATAGTGTGCGGAGTGGAGGTGTGTAAGCTGCACATCACATTGGTAATCCTGCTTCAGGTGGAGTTGAAATGTTACTGAATAATTGATTTTTGTTACTGCTGTGGGCCTGAAGCTTTGAGACTTGCCTGTTGGTTCAATTAAAATTTTTTTTAAAAAGTTGGGAGGGAAAGGACAATGGAAGCAATTTGGCTGCACAAAGTTTTTTTCAGAAGTAATCACTCCAAGCTTCATTTCAGGAAGGTGGTTCTCAAGTTTCTTAGTGCTTTGGAGCAAAGGCCAGTAATAATAAATAATAATAATGTAAAATTAAATGAGAACAGCTTCTGTAATGACAGGGAAAGGAGGTTTAGCCTTTGAGGTTTGCACATAACTTTAGATTTGAAACAGAAAGATAATGAAAGCCCTTAGTCTCCGGGAGTCTTTTTCTTTCGCGTTCAGTACTTTGACAATTTTATTGCATAGAATTTGGGACAGAAGGAGGACACAGCTACAGTGATGTGGGTCTGCAGCTGAATGCAGTTATTTTTGTGTGAAAGCCTTCCTGTCTTGCAAAGTATACAAAGATATGAAGCCCAGGCAGGTGGTGAATAATCTTACTTGCTTGTATGACGTAAATTGTTGAGTGTTTCTATTTTAGTAGGTGCGGAGTGCTGGTGCACACATTGCTACTGTTAACTGAATTTGCATCTAATGTTGGCAGATAACCTCAGATATGCCAACTATTTCTTGAGTCTTTTGCATGTTTACTTCAAAGTCAGGCTCTGTGTATTCTGTGGGACTTTCTCCTAGGTAAATGTGCATAGGACTGTAGCTTGCCTCCAGGAGCTCTGCCTTGAAGTCTTGAAAACGTGAAAACGTTTACTAATTGTAGAGTAGTTGCTTTTTTTTAGTCTGTTGCAGCCAACACCCCCCCCCCTCTTAAAACCCACAACTCTTACTCTGAGACAGACTTTGCAAGCCCACTCTGTCAGATGTATGTAGTGATTTCTCTCCAGGCATAATTTATATGAATAAAGTAGAAAAGTTGTAATCTGCAGGGACAAATTGCCCTGAAGTGTTGGAGGTTCCAGGTGTGCTATAATTGCTTAAAACACAAGTGCAATGTAGGAAAAGGCCAAAGATGGTTCACAGCAGCTGAAACTGCTGCGGTGTCTCCAATGAAACTTAAATCCTGTTTAGTATTTAATAGGACCTATAGGTTTAGGTTATATCCTTGGTCCATCGAGGTCAGTGTTATCTACTCAGACTGACAGCAGCTCTCCAAGGTCTCAGGCAGAGGCCTTTCACATCATCTACTGCCAGATCTTTTAACTGGAGATACTGGGGATTGAACCTGGGACCTTCTGCATGCCAGGCAGCTGCTCTACCACTGAGCCACAGCTTTCCCTTCATGTTGTCTCCTAGCAGTGGTATATTCAGATATTGTTGGAATTCCTTCTTTTTTGCCTTCAGGGTTCATCAGTTCTAATATGTTAGTGTATGCTTTATTGGGTCATTTTTAATGGTCTTTTTGGCTAATTATGGTTTGGGCCATGAGGCTTTAACCCCTTCCCCCATTTCAGGTTTTTTTTAAATTATGATCAGGGACTGTGAAGTGCAGGCTGGAACAGGCCTGTAGGGAGAAACGATGTCAGGACCCAGAAACTGAGGCAGGTGAGGCTCTGTGTATACTAAAAAGCCATGTGCCACAAGTACATAACACACACAAATCTGCCTTATACAGAGTAAGACAATTGGTCCATCATAATTAGTACTGGTTACTCAGACTGGCCGTGACTTGGATAGCCCAGTCAGATCTTGGGAGCTAAGTAGGGTCGGCCCTGGTTAGTATTTGAATGGGAGACCACTAAGAAATATGAGTCGCTACGCAGAGGCAATGACAAACCACCTCTGAATGTCTCTTGCCTTGAAAACATTACAGGGTTGCTATAAAACAGCTGTAACTAGATGGGTGTGTGTGTGGAATCAAGACTGGCAGTGGCTTTCCTGGATCTCAGGTAGAAATCTTTCATTTCACCTGATCATTTAACTGGAGATGCCTTCTGCTTGCAAAGCAGATGCTCTACCACTGAGCCATAATGCCCCTCACCCCAGCTTCACACAAAGTTGTGAGGATGAAGGGAAAGTGATTTGCACCTCTTCCTGAGCTCTATAGAGGAAGGGTGAGATAAAAAGGCACAAAATAAACAAAACAACACAAAGTCTTTGCCTTTTGTAGCCTACATTCTGTTCTCCTGTAGAGCCCATCTTGGGCTTTCCATACCTGGGACTCGGTTTAATATTCACCTTGCCTCAAACCAAGGTAGGGCAGGATAGATATCTGAGAAATGACAGAAAAGTATATGCACAGCTGCATTTCAAAGAAAAGAGTGAAAGATTTAATGCTGCAGCTGAACATTGAACCAGCTGTTGTGACAGCATAGTTTTGCAGAAACCAATTAAAAATATGTAAAAGGTTTGAACAGCAACGTTACATGGCTGGGTGGATATAACCTGATCCTTTTCTAATTGGAGGTGTGGGGATCGAGCCTGGGAGTATCAGCATGCGAAGCAGATGCTTTTCCACTGAACCACAACCTCTTCTCCAAGCTCCTTCCAGCTGCTTATGTTTCTGATTCACCAAGCCATGCATGAAACTGCCTTGTACTGTTAGACCATTGGTCCGTCAAGGTCAGTATTGCCTCCTCAGACTGGCAGCAACTCTCCAGCATCTTGGGTAGAAGTCTTTCACATCACCTATTGCCTGGTCCTTTTTAGCTCAAGATACCGGGAATTGAACCTGGGGCCTTCTGCATGCAAAGCAGATGGCTCTTCCACTGAGCCAGAGCCCTTCCCAGTGTTCCGAGCCCTTCCTAGTCTGGCGTAGTGTTTAGGAGCATGGACTCTAATCTGGGAGAACCAGCTTTGATTCCCCAATTCTCCACATCCAGCTGCTGGTGTGACCTTGGGTCAGTCATGGCTCTCTCAAAGCTGTTCTCTCACGAGCGGTTCTCGAGAGAGCTCTCTCAGCCTTACCTACCTCACAGGGTGTCCGTTGTGGGGAGGGGAAGGGAAAGGAGATTGTAAGCGGCTCTGAGACCCCTTCGGGTAGTGAAGGGTGGGGTATAAATCCAATCTCTTCTCTTCTCTTCTTCTTCTGTAAGATTATTTCTGTGTTCTGTAGAGTGTTTTGTAAGGTTATTTTTATAGCCATGATATCTTGCCACTTGTGCCACTAAAAAAAAACAACACATGGTGATGGGCCACTCATACCACTGATACTGAAGAGTCTCTTTAATTATTAGCTTGGAGGGGCAGCATTGGATGGTGGAGTGGTGGAGGAATAACATTAAGTGCAGTGTTTATAATGAGAAGTTTTTGATGTAGCATGCTCAAGAACTGTATGGGAAAGGCATCCTAAGTTCTGCTTCAAGGCGTGGGCTTGCCAGTTTCTGCATGAAAGGAGGTCATGGAGTGCTGGTGTACACATGGTGAGTACATGGAGCTCTGGTGCAATGGCTGGACAGAGCAGCACAGTCACATATGAAGCTGATTTATATTAAATGAGAGCATTGGGCCATCCAAGTCAGTATTGTCTACTCAGACTGGCAGCAGTTTTTCAGAGCCAGTTTGGTGTGGTGGTTAAGTGTGCAGACTCTAATCTGGGAGAACTGGGTTTGATTCCCCACTCCTCCACTTGCACCTGGCTGGATGACCTTGGGCAAGCCATAGTTCTGACAAAGCTGTCCTTGAAAAAGAGCAGTTTCTGTTAGCGTTCTCTCAGCTCCACCTACCTCACAGGGTGTCTGTTGTGGGGAGGGGAAGGGAAAGGAATTTGTAAGCCACTCTGAGACTCCCTTGGATAGTGAAGGGCGGGGTATAAATCCAATTTCTTCTTCTCTTCTTCTTCAGGGTCTAAGACAAAGGCCTTTCACGTCACCTTTTTATCTGGAGGTGCTGGGGATTGAACCTGGGACCTTCTGCATTCCAAGCAGAGGCTCTCCCAACTGAGCCAGGGCCCCTGACCAAATCAGCACTGTAGAGAAGCTGATACCATGTTAAAGAGCTACTACCTGACTTGTGTAAACACTCCCCTCCCCCTCCCCGGGCGAAGGCCCATCTTTACAATTATCTCAGAAGGAAATGATTCAAATAAGTGGTGGATTGAAATTGTGTAAGGGCTAGACTAGTCAAACAAATGTGTCCTTAAGTGCAGTGTTTATAGCGGGAAGCATTAGTTCTAGAATGGAGGCATTACATTAACAGAGTACTCTTAACCTTTGAATTCTGTGTTCACAATGTTCTTCCACTCACGATACTGACAGCAGGCTAGTAGGTCTATAACCAGTTTGGCAGTAGTAGTCTCAAACCATATCCACGGTTTTGAAATTACTTAAGCAAGCTTTAGCCAGCGAAAGAGAGCCAATGTGTTGTATTGGTTGCTGTGTTGGACAGGTCTGGGTTCAGATCACCATAGCTTGCTGAGTGGCCTTGCGCCAGCTTACCTTACAGGATAAAATAGAGGAGAGGAGAATGATGTAAACGGCTTTGGGTCCCGACCGGGAGTAAAAAGGCATGGTATAGATGAAATACATAAAAGAAGTTGCCTCTGTTTACAATGTAAAGTGTTACCTAATAGGTGTTTAACCCCCCTGATGAACCTTTGCTTTCTTTGTAAATAACTTGGCATACAAAGCTGTAAATAGCATTTCATTTTCTGTGCGCATTTATATTCTATTTGAAAAATAAATTTAAACAACAGGCATTGCAGCCTTCAGGAAAATAGCATCCTCCCCAGTGTGGCAGTAATTTCTTGTGGAATTAATGGCACAGTGTCCTTTTCTGAAACAGGGATCTGAATATAAAGAATCAAGTTTATACATCATGATGGGTATTCACGTTAGTCTGTCTGTAGCAGTAGAAAAGTCCAGCAGCACCTTAAAGGCTAACAAAATTTGTGGCCGGGTAGAAGCTTTCGTGAGTCACTGCTCACTTTTTCAGATACAGCTTGAATGTGAGTTTATATGCAATCTCCTATCTACAGCTGCATATTTCTACTTTCACTTTTAGGAAGGTGTTTGTGTGACATACTGCATCCAAAAGGAAAATAATCATAGCCCTTCGAAAGATAAAAAATGTTCAGTCATGTTTGATTCAGTGTGATCTGGGTTAATGCCTGCTCTGGATCAACTAGCTAGTGACAGAATCTGTGCTGAAACGACTTAGGGATAAGTTTCCCGATTTTTGAGTATTTGTGTTGTTAACGGGTACCTGGAATGTTAAATATTGCCACCTAGTGCTGCATTAAAGAAGCATGGCAAAGAGGAATTTTGCTAAGCAATATTTTTAGTAGTGAAAGGAAGCGGAGGGCATGCCTCCACCACAGCCAGTGTTATGGCTTTTGTGTGGCTGAAGAGAGATGTATTATTAGTAGACTAGCGGCTAAACTCAGGGGCTGAGGTGGGTTACAAACTATTATGAGCCGTGCCACAGTTGCGTCAAGACCACCTCCCCACGGTTCCCCCCCCCAAGCAGTTTTATTTATTTTTAAATTATAAGAGGTACTTTCTCCAGAGTACCTGAGCAACATGTATCCCAAACAAAACAATTCACTAAAACTCCTCACCAGCCACAGTAAAAATAGCAACCATAAGCCCGATCTTGTGTTTTAAATACGAATCCTATAATAACGAAAAAGGGTGACTGTATGGATTAATAAATTTGCACGTGGCATTTGGCTTTCTGATGTGGGGGAAGGGCAGAGTGCTGGCTGACTCATCGATTTGGTAGAAGTGATGTCTAGCAGGAAAACTGCAGAGCTCGGATCGCAGTGTGGGTGAGGAACCTGCCATGACTTCTCTTAAATCATTCCATCTGTCCTCACTCTTAAATATGTCAGGCTAGTCACGCTTGTAATGACAGCTTCTTCTGTCAGTGCGTGGTCAAAACCCTGTTGGAAACAGCCAATAAAAGAGATTTCCTGGCTTCCCTAAACCTGCATGCATCTGACTCACAGAAGCGTGTTGTTATATATCTAATTTTGACCAATGGCCCCAGAGCATGGATCAAAAATGGGCATAGAGGGCCTGACCTGGATAGCCCAGGCAAGCCTGCTCTCGTCAGATCTCAGAAGCTAAGCAGGGCCGACCCTGGCTAGTATTGGAAGGGCGACCTCCGAGGAATACCAGGGTTCGGGATGCAGAGGCAGGCAATCAAGCCACCTCTCTGAAATGTCCAGACCTGAGTCACCATGACTTCCAGGCATGCAAGCGCACACATGCACACTCACAACCCCCACACACACACCAGGCACAGAGGAGCCGTGTACAGATAGGGAGTATCTTTCTAGAAGCATGGGGGAAGTCACAGGTTTGCTGAAAATTATGAAATGTCATGGTTAAGAGTGTCGGACTAGTATCTGGGAGACCTGGGTTCGGATCCCCACTCTTGCCATGGAAGCTTTCTGGGTTATGTAGAAGATGGAGCAGATCTATTCTCTCTTGCTCTGGATTGCAAGACTAGATCTAATGGGTGGAAATTACAGGGGAGTCGTTACCAGCTAAATATCAGGAGAAACTTCCTAACTGTAAGAGTGGTTGAGCAGTGGAACAGTCTGCCTCGGGAGGTGGTGGATGCTCCTTCACTGGATGTTTTCAAGTGGAGGCTGGACGACCATCTTTCGGGTATCTTGTAGGGATGTAGGGCTATCTTTTAGTTATGCTCCTGCAGAGTGCAGGGGGTTGGACTAGGTGACCTGCAAGGTCCCTTCCAACTCTAACATTCTATGATTCTATGATTCTATACCTTGTGCCAGTCACACACTCTCTTGGCCTAACCTACCTCACAAGGTTGGTGTGAGGATGAAACAGAGGGCAGGAGAATGGTGGAAGCTGCCTTGGGTCCCCCTTGGAGAGAAAGGTGGAGTACAAATGAAGTAAATCAATAAAATAACCTTCCATGCTGTGCTGATTTTGGAAAGCAGTCCCCATTCAGTATGGCATGCATATTCCTGAGCTTGCCCTTAGAGATGCACACAGGGGTAGAGGTCACCCCTGACTTTGTGCTGTGATTTACTTCTGAAATTCAGGATAACATCTCCACAGCGGGATTACAGCAAGTACGAATTTTGGCTGGCTGGCAAGGTTGACTATAATTTGTAAACGTCTGGTATGCAGTGCCCTTTTCTGAACAATAAGAGTGCTCCCTCTCATTATGAATCTCATTTGTATACTGCTCATTTTGCCTGTTCAGTGGCAATTGGAGTATTTGGGTTTCTACATGCTCCCCCCCCCCCCCGAGAGAAAGGAAATCGTGGCAACCCCTGTTCCCTTGCTTCGAGTAAGGAAGGTAGGAAAAATCAGCCTTTGAACACTATGGCACAAATATTCCAGGTCTTTGCATGTGTGTAAAAAAGAAATCTAAATAATTTATTGAGAGGTAGGACCTTGCGGTCATGGAATATCCTGCTAGATGAAAATGGGTTTCAGAGTCTTATTAAGGAATGGAGCCACTTACAGGAATTGAATTGATTTCTTCTTCGTATTCAACGGATTCCTGAAAGCACAGATCTATACTTCCTTGATAAATTACTGTTGGCTTAATATTTTCAGTGCCTCCCAAGGCTTAAATGTTATGCGTTATGTGTGTGTGTGTGTGTGGCTTAAAATTGGCAAAGTCAATCATGCCAACGACTATCATTCTCTTCTGGCTATTGATTATGTAACTCGGGCAGCAGTTTTTAAACTGTGGGTAGCCCACCTTCCTCTGGGTGGAATGTGACATGTAGAATGGGAGAGTTGAGAAGGTCCTAGGAGGGAGAGATTCCTGCGGTAGCCCAGCACCAGGCACTTTCTCCCAATTAGAATCATAGAGTTGGAAGGGATCTCCAGGGTCATCTAGTCCAACCCCCTGCACAATGCAGGAAATTCACAAATACCCCCCCCACCCCACCAGTGACCCCTGCTCCATGCCCTGAAGAGGGCACCCCCCCCCGGATCTCCATCTGACCTAGCCTGGAGAACAATTGCTTCCCGACCTCAAAGTGGTGATCAGCATTTCCCTGGGCATGTAAGAAAAGGCCACAAGAACTAAGCACTGAACTAAGCAACTGATAGTTGTGCTGCCTCCGAAAACAGTTCTTCAGCTCCGTTATTTTGTGTTCTTAAGAATCTTTCCTGCTACATTCAGTTGTTTTACGGAAGGAAAAATATTTACATTACATTCATTCTTTTGCTTATTTTTTTATTTACGTCCTGCCTTTCTCCCCAAGGGGGACCCAAAGTGACTTATATCATTCTCCTCTCCTCCATTTTATCCTCACAACAATCCTGTGAGGTAGGTTAGGCTGAGTGTGTGTGACTGGCCCAAGGTCTCCCAGCAAGCCTCCATGGGGATTTGAACCTGGATATTTCCAGATCCTAGTCCGACACTTTAACTACTATGCCACTCTGGCTTTCATGCTGTTTACACGTGCTGTCAGACCAAGGCTCGTTGCATTGCTTTGTTTTATTAAGAATCTTTGCTGCTAGACTGATTTGTTTTGTCATATTTTCTACTCCGTTCACGCATGGGCTGAATAGTCTTTCTCATTCCCATCAGTCTGCCCCACTGCATTATTCTGTTTTATCAGGAATTTTTGCTGTTAGATTCAGATGTTTTTATCATACTTGATAATTTGCTTGCTGATGGACTTAATAGTTCTTATCATATTTGTCGTTTGCCTTGCGTCCCCATGAGAAAGGCTATAAAATGAATCTAATAATAATGCCCTTTCTACAAATTTGCTTTGCTAACCATGGAAACAGCAGGAAGTGAGGGGACAGACCAGAATTCCTTCCTTTCCTATTTACCACTTCAGCTTGTTAGGTTTAGGAGGGAGACTGAGACGCCAAGAACTCTTCAAATGCCAGTTGAGTTGATACCCTTCTCAGTACATCTTGACGCACCCAACGGTAGATTGTAGTGGAGGGGCCGTGCATCCATGGTAGAGCATCCGTTTTTTGTGCTGAAGGTCCCAGGTTCAACTCCTGGCATCTCTAGTGATGTGAAGGCTGTTGAGTAGAGTTGTTGTAAGTCAAACTACATAGTAATGACCTGGGTAGACCAAGGGTATAAAGCAGCTTTTGTGTGTCCATGTATGTGTGTGTGATGACCCTTTGTGTTTTGCCTGCCAAAATATATGATTGTAGGTGGGTTGGGGGGGGGGCGGCTTGGTAAGTATACTAAGTTTAGAGGGAGTTCTCCTTTGCGAATGTTGACCGGGCTGGGAATCAATGTGTTCATTGTTTGTAAAATTGTGGGAGCGTTTTCCTTGAAGTGTCACTGTTTCTTTTTTGTTTGGACGCTTCCTTCGTTCCTCTTTGAAAGACTCAGTTTTGTCCTGATGCGGGTAGAATAATGCTCGCTTTCCAACTGTGTGTCGTCTTGTTTGTGCTTTTTAGAGGAACAAAAAAGAGCTGCTTACCTGTGCGTTCATGGCACATGTTTCCTGAGCAGCCATTTGCTCATGCCAACAGGGATGGTGGCAGTGCAGGTGGTTGGAAGGTACTGGATGAGTGCAGGTGCGAGTTCTAATTAGTAACATAAAATTTCTGGAAATTTTAAAGCCATGGAAAGAAAATAGTGTGTTTTCAGGAAAAAAAATTGGGAAGGGGGGGGGGAGGATGAAATATATGCAATACTTCCTTACTGAGCCGAAATTTAATATATTGCTTTAACAACATAAAATGTACCATTTAGAGTGTAGCTAGCATATAACATTTAGCATATTTATGAAACTAAAAGTATAAATGACTTAGAAGCACAGAATCATAGAATCAGCATTGGAAGGGACCTCCAGGGTCATCTAGCCCAACCCTCTGCACAATGCAGGAAAATCACAAATACCCCCCCCCCCAACAACTTCCAGGATCCCTGGCCAAACTGGCCTGGAGAAAATATGCTTCCTGACCCCAAAGTGGCAATTGACAGTTCCCTGGGTGTGTATTCTACAAGCAATATTGCAAATACAGCTAAATACTAAAGGGAAGTGGTGGTGGTGGAAAGTGCTGTCAAACCACAACTGACTTATGACGGCCCCGTAGGGTTTTCAAGGCAGGAGACGTTCAGAGGTGCTTTGCCTATTGCCTGCCTCTGCATCGCAGCCCTGGTATTTCTTGGGGGGTCTCCCATCCAAATACTGGCCAGGGCTGACCCTGCTTAGCTTCTGAGATCTGGTGAGATTTGGGCTATCCTGGCCTATCCAGGTCAGTACAGTACAAGGAGAGAGTGCTGCGAACTGCTGTCTGTACCTTGTGTTTCCTTAAGCTGTCATGGTTAACTATCTCTGCATGCAGTGCTGAGAACTGGAACTTTTATTATTTATTTTTAAAAAGGTTGCAGGTGTGACTTTGCAAAAATGCAGTGAAGTGTCTGCAAAAGACTTCCTCACCATAAGCAGAACTATGTAACCAACTATGGCTTGATGTGCATGCAGAAATCCGTTGAATGATGTGAAAGGCAGAAGTGTGGATTAGATTTGCCCCACCTGTTCGTTTTGGCTGCAGCCGTCTGTACTTCTTGGAAAGCACTTCCCAGGGTTTTCAGAGCCTTTCAGAAACAGCATCCGGAGCAATATGATGGCCTGTGGTGGGAACACGGAATATCGAAAATTTCTCCCCACTGTGAGAGTGGAAGTAAGTTCTGTTTGTGAGAGAGAAGCTCTGGATCCATCCCTCTAGATGCCAGAGAGTTCCCAAATTAAAGTTCCCATTTTTTTCCAGTGCATTTTATACTTACAGTTTCTTCTTTGGGAGAAACTACGGTTACGGTATGAAAAGAACAGAGCGACCTAATTCAGTCTTTGCCAGTTTAACTCTGTTGCAGATGAACTTTTTCAGTAATTTCGCAGTTGTGAAAAGATGCAGCAAGCTGTTCAACTTTTGCTACTTGTAAAAGGAGCTGCTGGTGCCAGTCTTGGCTAAGATTAGCCAAGCCTTGGGAATGCAATTCCTCTTCTCATCAACATTCTGAAAAGGAGTACCCTCTCTCTCTCTCTCTCTTTTTAATGGCTCCAAATCCATGCCACAAGCCCATCTGTTCTGTACTAAGGAGATTGAATTCAATTAGAATATTGTTTGCAGAATTCAATTGTTATGCATAGTTTCCCTTGAGAGAATTTATATAAATAGACTGGGAAGCTAAGAACATATGAAGCTCATCATCTCTTGGATGGGGGTGGGGTGGGGACCACTGGGAGCCCCATGTAAGTGCTCGCAGCTTTCCAGGGGATCATAATATAGCAAATTAAAACTGTTTGGAAAGCACAGGGAAATCTAGAAATCACTTTGTTGGTGGCAGAGTCGTAACCATACCTGTCTGTTGCTGCAGACATAATTTAAAGATTTTCACTACAAATCATCGTTGCAGCCAAACCATGGGCAACATCCGAATCGCGGTTTAATCCAGGTTTTCAGGGAAAAGGGCAAACTATGTAACTAACTATGGTTTGATATGCATGTCTTTAACTGCCACGTTGGATAGGGGGAAAAGTGAGTGAAACCAAAGATTGCATGGGGTCAAAGCTGCAGTGGCCAAACCGTGGCTTGCCGATTAAGTCTGAATTATGCTAGACTGTAGCGGCATTTTATAGACAGGCAGATTTACTGTGCCATAATAAGCCTTCGTAACTCCATTTGGAAAGTGTCTGCAGTGCTATTTTTTCACAGAGGTTTTATTTCGCTAACTAAGATTCTGTAGATCAGTCTAATACCTGAATTCTAAAGTATGTATGCTGTAAGGTGTTTGGGTTTTTTTTAATTTCACTGTATGGTTTGGAGTCAGTCTTCGGGGTGATATCCAATATTGCAAACATACAAAAATGTTAAACAGAGCTGTATGGATGGGGGTGGGGTGGGGACCACTGGGAGCCCCATGTAAGTGCTCGCAGCTTTCCAGGGGATCATAATATAGCAAATTAAAACTGTTTGGAAAGCACAGGGAAATCTAGAAATCACTTTGTTGGTGGCAGAGTCGTAACCATATCAGTCTGTTGCTGCAGACATAATTTAAAGATTTTCACTACAAATCATCGTTGCAGCCAAACCATGGGCAACATCCGAATCGCGGTTTAATCCAGGTTTTCAGGGAAAAGGGCAAACTATGTAACTAACTATGGTTTGATATGCATGTCTTTAACTGCCACGTTGGATAGGGGAAAAAGTGAGTGAAACCAAAGATTGCATGGGGTCAAAAGCTGCAGTGGCCAAACCGTGTCTTGCCGATAAGTCTGAATCATGCTAGACTGTAGCAGCATTTTATAAACAGGCAGATTTAATGTGCCATAATAAGCCTTCGTAGCTCCATTTGGCAAGTGTCTGCAGTGCTATTTTTTCACAGAGGTTTTATTTCGCTAACTAAGATTCTGTAGATCAGTCTAATACCTGAATTCTAAAGTATGTATGCTGTAAGGTGTTTGGTTTTTTTTAATCTCACTGTATGGTTTGGAGTCAGTCTTCGGGGTGATATCCAATATTGCAAACATACAAAAATGTTAAACAGAGCTGTATTCTTTGCAATAGTGAAATAGAGCAGCTAAAAATTGATAATCCACAAACCACTTATTGGAGTGAAGAAATTCAGACACTGCTGAAAAATGCCTGCCAGGAAAAAAAATTCACGGTTTTCCTTAAAGCACACGGTGGTTTGGCAACAAATCTCTCCTGGAACCACTAGCTTTGCGATTTTCAGCACTGTTATCAGTCAGGCCTCCCTGTCACTTCTGGGTTCTCTGCCCTTTGTACAAATTTCCCCCAGATCATGCTGTTAAAAAACAGAAACAAAACTCAGATGGAACAAGTTCAGAATATCAGTGCTTTTTTCTGAATGTATGTGCAAAATGACCAGGCAGATTAGTGCAATATTGCATTAGTTATATAATCAACAAACTCCCTGGAGTGCAAAATATGATCACGATTGACAGTAGAACTTCTCTTGCCTTGGCTCAGTTTTTTTTCTGCTGCAAGGGGAAAATGTTAAGAGAACATATCTGTCGTGACATTTCTTGTAAAATCTGTGCTGAGCGCAACCTTTATTTTAGCCTTTATATCGCGGTTCAGAATATTGCTCCATGGCTTGGACCCACCAGAGATTTCTGTCTACAGAGCAGGGGTCCTTACTTTCTCTTTCCCATTTCAGTCCAAACTGCTCCCCAAGGAGGAACAGTTTGAGGTTAGAGGCGTTGGAGGTCTTCAGCAGGTGGAGGAAATCGGTGCAAATTACCTTCCCTTTCTGTTTTGTAATATCCTTCTGCTGGATCCAAGACCATGGATCTTTGTCCTATCCACATTATGTTCACAGTAGTCCAGTAACACGGGGGTGGGGGTGGGGGTGGGAAACTATAGTATTTTCATGGGGTAGTGTTTGCTTACTTGAGTTTAGGCTATAATCCTATGCATGCTTACTAAGAAAGAAATCCTGCTGGCTTCACTTCCTCGCAGCCATATTTGGAACTGACCTGCAGCTACACTTTTCAGCAGAGGACATGTATATTCTTGCTGCGGATCTGGCATTTTTCCTTGCCTCTAAGTTGGAAATTATAATATCTCTTTCAGCTGTCACTCTCTGTTTGCTGTGTGCTACAGTTGGAAACTTCTTATTGGGGAAGAGAGCCTCAGGTTTTTAACACACTGCTATAGGTGACTGGCTTTGTAAATGGTGTTATGTTCCTCACTCATATCGTGGACTATAAACTGTTGCTGTAAAGGATTTGGCGTGGCTCTCTTGTGCGGGAAATGGGTAGCATGAATTCCCTATCCTCAGGGCTGTTGAGAGTAGGGGACCAGAAAGACCAAATTCCAGGGGCCGGGTCACTTTTGGTTGGCCCAGTGCTGGGCAAATCATGTGATCTACTCCCATGTGGGGTGGAAACCCGGGTATCTGATACAGGGAGCTCTGACTCTTGAAGGGTGTTATACCCTGAATATCTTGTTGGTCTCCATGGCGCTACTAGACTTGAACCTAACTTCCATATGGTGTTTGTTTTTGGATCTGGGTGGAGTAAGGGGTTGCCTAGAGGGCCCACGGCAGCTCTCACCAATCCCATCTGTTCTTGAGGGGGTCTGGGTTTCAAACGTGGCTCTTTTCAGCTTGTTTGCGTGGTAAATGTTGACAAGTCATGTCCGATTTATGGCAATCCTAAGCATTCTGTAGTTAACGGCCTTGCGAATGGAGGGCCACTACTCCCATGTGGGGTGGAAACCCGGGTATCTGATACAGGGAGCTCTGACTCTTGAAGGGTGTTATACCCTGAATATCTTGTTGGTCTCCATGGCGCTACTAGACTTGAACCTAACTTCCATATGGTGTTTGTTTTTGGATCTGGGTGGAGTAAGAGGTTGCCTAGAGGGCCCACGGCAGCTCTCACCAATCCCATCTGTTCTTGAGGGGGTCTGGGTTTCAGACGTGGCTCTTTTCAGCTTGTTTGCGTGATAAATGTTGTCAAGTCATGTCCGATTTATGGCAATCTTAAGCATTCTGTAGTTAAAGGCCTTGTGGATGGAGGGCCGTGGCTTCCATCACATGTTGGGCATTCCTCTTTTCCTGCTGCCATCAATTTTTCCTAGCATTATTTCAATTTAAAAAAATGAATTTTGTCAGTTAGCCTCCTTCAAATTTAACAGTTGAGGGATCAGGCAATAGCAGTGGTGGAGCTGGTGTTGCGACCCCCTGTGAAGTGCTATGTAGTTTCCAGAATGTGTGAAGAGAAAGGAACAGAATGACTTTGCCGGGGATGACTTTGCAGGGAAGAACTTGTTCTATTGAGAGTCTGGTGAAGGAAATGAAGTCCGCAGAAGATATGCTGCATGGCCTCAACCTGTTGACGGAAGATGCCCTCCCGTGTGGTGTTGCCTGTTGCTAAATCATCACCTTTCTTTCATCTTCCTGAGCTTCTGGGATCACGAGATAAGGATCCTAGCATTGGCCTGCTATCTCAGGTCTTTTACTGAAATAAGCCAGGAACTGGTTTGAGGGTAATCTTTTGATTCCCCCCCCCCCAGTGCGAACGCTTGTCAGTTGCCCCACAGCTGGGGACTTGAAGCAGACTGCCTTATCGTTTGTTGTAATTAGCTCTTATCGATCCTCTGTCAAACAGAAATCCTGGGATGGATTAGTTTATTTTAGCACACAGGAAGCTTTTGTGGAAGAAAAATGGGAAAACGGTAAGACGAGAAAATATTGAGTAAAACATTAAACCTCACTTAACCCTAAACATTAACGGGCCATTTTTTGGTGTGTGTGTGTGGCTGCCTTTTAGAGCTTGTCAAAGTGAATGGCTTTGGTGAAGACTGCTGCTTCTGTGGCCTTCATCTTTTTTTTTATTATTAGCTGAAGTTAGTTTACTCAGAGCCTTGATTTGGGCATCCCAAGCTAGCCCAGTTTCATCAGATCTCGGAAGGTAAGTAGGGACAGCCCTGGTCAATATTTGGACGAGAGGCCACCAAGGAAGTCCAGGGTTGATACGCAGAGGCAGGTAATGGCAAGCCACCTCTGAGAGCCAGTTTGGTGTATTGGCGAAGAGCAGCAGACTCTAATCCGGAGAACAGGGTTTGAAAATTCCCCACTCCTCCACATGAAGCCAGCTGGGTGACTTTGGGTCACTCACAGTTCTCTCAGAGTTGTTCTCTCAGAGCTCTCTCAGCCCTATTTGCCTCACAGGGTGTCTGTTGTGGGGAGAGGAAGGGAAGGAGATTGTAAGCAGCTCTGAGACTCCGAGTGAAGGGTGGGGTATAAATCCAACTCTTCTTCTTCTTGTCTTGAAAACTGTATGGGGTCACCATAAGTTGTCTGTGACTCGACAGCAACAAAATAGATTATACAGAAGTCAAGGTGGGCAGTTCTGTGAAACTACTGAAGTGTGGGTGGGTTGGGGAAGTGGAGTCATGTGGCACCTTAATGGCCAACGTATTTATAGAAGCAAAACTTCTGTTGGCTAGAATCCACGTTATCAGATACAAGGCTCCTTTTAGTTTATTCCAGAAACTCTCTGTTGAATTCTTCTACTACCAGTCTTATAACAGATGTTGCCATTTTATAATATGGTAATGAGCAAGCTCATTCTATTTCACTAATTTTTGGATTTTTTCTTTCTTTAAAGACTTATCTTTCCTCCAGGGAGCTTATGGCAGCCTGTATTCTTTCTGCTCCCCAGTTTACAGTACAGGTGTACATCCTCCAAAGCAAGTTTACTTCAATTGATTTAGAAGGGGGTGTGACCCGGTTTAGAATTACACTTTTGCAGCATTACTTCAGTGGGTTTACACTGGATTAACTCAGCATAGGCTTGCACCACTCAGCATAGGCTTGCGCCACCCATTGGTTGAGCAAGTACTCTCTAAGGTTGCTTGAAGCCATGGCTAGACCAGTATTTGAACCTGGTTCTCCAGGTCCGATACTGTGGGAGCAAAAACAGGTCATCTCAGAAATAAGCTACAGCCAAGTGCAGGATCACCTTAGAGACCCAGAAGATTTTTGAGGTATGAGCTTTTGAGAGTCAAAGCTCCCTTTTCACAGAATTCACCGGAGAAGTTGTGTGTTGAAGAAATCTGGTGCCACTGGGTAAGCACTACCCAAGAGAGTTCAGTTTTTCCAGTATGTGTACAGAATGCACATGCTGTAGTTGTGTTTTTATTGTTCTGTCTTTTCAGCAACGTGTTGTGTGTCCTCTCCTTGCTCTCTAAGAGCTCCGCTGTTCTTTCCTATAAAGATATAGAATGGGAGGGACTTGGCTTGACAGCAGCACATGTGAAAGGGATCTAGGTGTTCTGGTTGATCGCAAGCTAAACAGGAGCCTGCAGTGCGATGTGACTGCGAAGAAAGCTAATGCAATCTTAGGATGCATTAACAGAAGTATTGTGTCCAGATCATGGGAGGTGGTAGTTCCGCTCTATTCTGCTATGGTCAGGCCTCACCTGGAGTACTGTGGCCAGTTTTGGACACCACATTTTAGGAAGGATGTTGACAAGCATGAGCATGTCCAGAAGAGGGCAACCAGGATGGTGAGAGGGTTGGAACCCAAGTCTTATGAGGAAAGGCTGAAAGAATTGGGTATGTTTAGCCTGGGAAAGAGAAGGCTTAGAGGGGACATGATTGCAGTCTTCAAGTATTTGAAGGGCTGTCATGTAGAAGATGGAGCGGATCTATTCTCTCTTGCTCCGGATTACAAGACTAGATCTAATGGGTGGAAATTACAAGGGAGTCGTTACCAGCTAAATATCAGGAGAAACTTCCTAACTGTAAGAGTGGTTGAGCAGTGGTACAGACTGCCACAGGAGGTGGTGGATGCTCCTTCACTGGATGTTTTCAAGTGGAGGCTGGACGACCACCTTTTTGGCTATGCTCCTGCAGAGTGCAGGGGGTTGGACTAGATGACCTGCAAGGTCCCTTCCAACTCTAACATTCTATGATTTTATGATTCTGTGGAAACAAGGAGGTAGAATATGCAAAAGGAAGGGTGCCTAGAAATGCCCTCCACTAAAATGTAATGAAGCAGCCCATGTGTGCAGAAACCATTTGAGAAAGTATGCGCTGTAGCCATGACATTAATTTGTATGTTTACAAGGCAGTGTTGCTAGAGTTTTCTAGTCTTTGGTCAGAATACATTCCTGTTGCCATCTGCTCTGGGTTGACAGACATTCTTTAAGGGTGGGTTTTGATGAATAGGTTCAGAGTATATTTGCAGAAGTGGGTGACAACAGCCTGAGCCAACTAGGAAGCCCAGAGGCAGTAGTGGCCATTTGGTTGGTTCCCAGTGAACTAAGCAATGAATGAGCTCCTGGAATGTACCCTTTTTTTTGTTCAGGGCACAGTGGCTGCCAGTGGTAACACAACTTTTTTCAAAGTGAAAAATAACGTGTCAGAGACTTGTATGCTTCCAACCTGGCAAGTGACTTTCCCTGCACACAGTGAAGCCCTGTTCACAGGTCACAGTGAACGCACGTACGATCTGTGTACCGTGCACTTTGTGTGTGCATTGACCAGTTTTCAAGTTACAGCAGAACATGTGATATGAACCCCATGTTTATTCAGGTACTGGTAAAGTGAACTCTGATTGACTCTTTCTTACAAACACATGTATGCATGTACTGGCAGGATGTACATGCATTCACTCTAACATGTGGACAGGATTTGCAAAGAAAACACCGATGCCTCGGCATCACTAGAGGTGTCTAGAACATCTTCTCATTCTGTGCAGGGTGTGCCAAGTTGGAATAGTACGCAAGTCCTTTCCCTCTGTTTGTTTGGCAGGGATCTCTGGGTGAAGCCAGAATTGGAGTGTTCTTTCATTTTACAAGAACATTTGCCAGGTGTGCTGTGGATTTGTTCAAACTTACTCCTTCCAGTGGCCAGGAAGCTATTTAAATAGCTGGTGTCCCCCGCCTCATTCCATGCTGGCTGATGAAGCTGGCCTGTGCTATCCAACGGCTAGATTTTGAAATCCAAGGATATGCACATTTGGCTAGGATAAGAAAATACTAGATAGGTAGGAGGTAGGTATGTAAAGCCAGTAATCCCCATGCCATCATTGTATATACCATTACTTGTATTGACCTGCACAAATTCAAGACTTATAGTATAGGTAAATACATACGTGCCTTGACTTGGATAGCCAGGCTAGCCTGATCTCGTCAGATCATAGAAGCTAAGCAGGGTCAGTCCTGATTAGAACTTGGATGGGAGATAACCAAGGGAGCGGTGGCACAGAGGATTTATCCTCTGGTTATAAATAGTAACATCTGAGCGGAACAGGTTTGCTGTCAGTTCTAGCCCCGCGCTGGTGTGAGCCGCCAGCCTTGTCCCCAGCTCGCCGTCTACCCAGTGCTTCGAAAGCTTCGGGGGGGAGATAAAATGGGTACCACTCCTTAGAGAGAGTGGGCACACTGAACCCCCCTCTCGTGGGGTGGAGCGGTGTTAGCCGGTGAACGGAAGTCCAGCTCGCATGATGGAAAGCCTAGAGAGATCTCCTCGGCGTAAAGAAAAGCCTGTAATGGGCCGTCCGGCCAGGCGATGGCAGTGCGGCGCTACAACTCAAGGAGTCTGGAGAAAAGCTGACGCCATCAAACTCGGCTGAGGAAAAATGCCGTTCCGGATCACGTCTCATCTGCATCTGAACGTAGCCCTCGTCGGCTGTGAATGTGTGCAATGTAAGATGTATATATGTTGTCCTCCCTTACCCCACAAAGCATTGTTAGTCCCTCGTGAAAAATGAGCGACTGTAAATCGCTCAGAGCCAGCAAGCTCTGCAGGATTGAGCGATCAATAAATTGAAAGA
>NW_015172005.1:1378409-1380515 GCF_001447785.1 Gekko japonicus | reverse complement strand
CCAAGTATGAAGTAGGGCCAACCCTGCTTAGCTTCTGAGATCTGTTAAGATCAAGCTAGCCTGGGCCATGAGACCTTAGCAGGACGCTGCAAATTGGAATAGAGAGTACTGGGCCAGCTGCAGGAATGTTCTAACCTGTCCATTAGAATTGTACTTACTCAAGCCCAGTGAAGTCCAACATGGTACCTGCCAGTATGTCCTCTGCTTCTCACTTTCTTCTTTCCTAAAGAGCCGACCTTGACTTTCTTCCACCTCACTGGAGCAGGAGGCGCTTCAGAAAAGCCCAGGAAGTATCACTTTCAGGTCTGCAGGGAGAACCCATTTGAAGACTGTCTCTGTTGTTGGAGGAAACTTGGCCTGGAACCACAGCCATTTTGTTGTGTTGCCAACTTTCTCTTCTCAAAATTCCAAATGGGCACAAAAACTCTTCAGTGTTGGGGATTGTAACAGCTAGTCTAGGTGTTTTGAAAGTATGACATGAAAGACAGATATCGGGGAAGGGGGCTGACCTTCTCTTAAGTGAGCTTCTTAGAGGATCTCCAGCCTAGTGCTGGCAATCCAGCTCCATTTGCGAGTTTCTGATAGTGCTGGATTGCCAGTGGGGCACTTTGTCTGCTTCTTCGATTGTCCAGAGCACCTCCTGGCCCCACTGGTGGACCTCCGATGGCACCTGGTATTTTTGGCCACTGTGTGACGCAGAGTGTTGGACTGGATGGGCCTTTGGCCTGATCCAACATTGGCGTCTCTTATGTTCTTATGTTCTCCCACCGGATGTCTGTCTCTTGGAATTCCATCTTATTGCAAAAGAGGGGAAGCAAGTCCTAAATTTGGATGGAAAGGCACATTTCTACTCTCTCTTCACCTCCTTAACACTGGCATTTGTTTTGAAATAACACAGTCTCTCTTGAATACAAGATAAAGAAATTGTCTTGTCCCTATGATAATTGAGAGCAAGAACTAAATTGATGTGATAAATGTGATAAAGAAGAAAAGTCGGGGGCTGAGAGCCATAGGTCAGCAGAGCTTGCTCTTAAGAAAATAAGTTCGTCTTCCCTTTCTTCATCTTTTATCTTTACTGTCAGCCAAATTGGCAATTTGCTGCTGTTTCCCAGAAATGTACACTTCTTCTGGCATGTAATTAAGGGGAATTTTTTTGGAAGCTTTTTATATTGGCAATAATAACAGGATGTGTAATATGATACTTGCATCTCTTGAGTGCTTTTCTCTTCCCATTGAAACAATAGGCATGATATATATTTATACTGCGGTGGCTCAAGTGGTTAAGACGCTGAACTGCAGGCTGTGGAAGGTCGGTAGTTCAGCAGTTCGAGACCCGAGTGTGCCGTATGACGGAGTGAGCTCCCGTCTCTAGTTCCAGCTCCTGCCAACCTAGCAGTTCGAAAGCAAGAAATTGCAAGTAGATAAAGAGGTACCACTTCGGTGGGAAGGTAACAGCGTTCCGTGCACCTTGGTGTTTAGTCATGCCGGCCACATGACCACGGAAACGTCTTCGGACAGCGCTGGCTCTTCGGCTTTGAAACGGAGATGAGCACCGCAACCCTAGAGTCGGATTCGACTGGCTTTCGAGCAAGGGAACCTTTACCTTTACCTATATTTATACACTCAGACGCCCGCACATGTATTAACATAATAATTTACCTTCCCCAGCCATTCTCCTCTTTTATATTGGGCTTTGTGTTTTGTGGAAGGGTCCAATAGTTTCCTGGGTCCCAAACACTTAACCACCCAATTTTTCCTTATCTTAACTGCTCTTCAGTATTCACCTCCGTCCAAGATCATGGTAATAGTGATGCATATCTGGTCAGCCTTTCAGGATCACACACCTTTGTTTTGAATTGCAAATGTTTATTGCTTACATCTCGGGTCTCCCAGTCTTGGTCATGCTCTGTTCTGTGTGTTTTGTTGGTGAAATCTGACAGTTAAACATCACGGAGGGTTATAGGAAAGGCTGCTTTGTTAGTGAATTCAGGCTGGTGACAAGAGGCGGAATTCAGAGAAAAAATCTTCCGATGAAGACTTCTTGGAGAAATTGAAAGCAGGGTGGATTCGATTTAAATAACTAGTCAGCAAGACTCGATTTAAATC
>NW_015172005.1:1374974-1378300 GCF_001447785.1 Gekko japonicus | reverse complement strand
AATTAATGACTGGTTATTTACCACTTGAAACAGATAATTATGAAATCATTGCAAGGTGAACTGTCTCAGTTTAATAGGTTAATCATTCATATTTGGACAACTTTTCTGCGGTACTTTACTGGGAGGAGAAAATTATTAACAAGAACCATCTGAGTTGTTTTATTTAACTAAAACAATAACATTATATAGCATATGTATTCTTGTATTTGCTTAAACATCCATGAGGATACACTCACAAAGATCTCAAGATTTCTGGAGTATTCTGCTCAAAAAGTTTCACTTTCATTTGTACTTGCCCCTCTTTTCTCAGCTTAGCTCTTAACATCTTTACCAGACCCATTCTACCCCAAAGAGTCTTATTTTCATTGAACTTCTTGAAACTTAGCACTTAAGAAATAAGGGATTGATTCTGTATGCATGGATTTGCAGAGGACCAATAGGACTGAGGTCTCTTAACTCTGTATGTTTATTTTAAAACAGTTTTGCTGTGAAGATGAGGCATGTGATCTCCGCAGAAACAAATTCACAGTTTTGAGAACTGTAAAACCAAGCACCTCTGATAATATCTTCTAGATAGAAAAGTTGCCCAGAAATCTTACAGAAATGTCTGGAAGAGCATGACATTGTGAATGGATTAATGGGAATTCATTTACCAAAAAAATAAACATTGCATGAATATACAGCCTATATGGCATAATTAAAAACTGATCCTTATTTCATGATTAATAACCTTTGGACTATAATGTATCTTAAATAGAAAACTAGATAAAAATTTCCTCAAAAAGCATTTTATTTAAAAATTCCAAATTAAATTTAAAAAAACCAGATTTAAATTTTAAAAATCTGATTTTTTTTAAAAAATTGATTTTTATCCACCTTGCTTGAAAGCTGTGTTGAGTTATTGTAGCTGGTCTTAATAAAAAGGTAGTAGATGGCTTTGGTTTTTGGATTTTGCTGCGGACCAGCATAGCTGCCTGCTTATTTCATCCAGTATTGTTACTATAAGGACTGCTATCTTTTCCATTTACTGTCGGCCTTTTAAGGGACTTGTGCATTCCATCTGGCATCAGATTGACATTTGATCAGCTGTGGGCGGGAGTATTTTCAGCTGCTTTCATTTTTTTGCTTCTTGTTCCACATGTATTCCAAGGGTACAACTTGGTACCAGCCAACCACACCTGGTGCCTAACGAAGCTGGCAAAGCATTCTGCACAGGATGCTGAACGGAGGTTTTAAGATCATGACTGGACAGATCACCCCCACATGCACACATTTCTGTTTTGTTTTTAACATCCCACCTAATATGTTGTCTATTTTTGGTTGGCCGTAAATAAAAAGTATTACATGGTTTTGTCTTTTGGACTTAAGGCAGATGTGCTATTCCTGACAGTGCTGTTCTAAGGAGAGTTCTGCTGTTCTAAGCGCATCAGCTTCAGTGGTGTAGCTCTATTCAGGATTGTACTTGTAAGAACTGTTTGCCCATGGTATGAGCCCTGCGTTACATCTTGGGTTCTAAACGTATGTGCACCATGCTAATACTGGATCGGCAAGAAGGTGTCAGGATCCACAGCAAACAATGAAGTACATGCTTCTAGGAAGGTTTTACTTTTATTGAAAAGCCATAGATACAATAACATGAACACTGTTAGGAATGGCGGGCTACCTATGCGCATAATAAGATATAGGGCATTCATATGCGCCCCCTCATAGCAATACCCAATTAGAGGGCCTCCCGCACGTGGGCATTTGGCAAAGTTGCTAACGGCTACGAAGCTCCCACGAAACCTAGACAATACCAACTCCTCCAGTGACCTTGATAGATACGCCTTACAGCTTTGAAGCGATTATGCGCATGGGAAGGAATGCAAAGCAATTAGAAACATACACCACACTCATGGCAGCTTTAGCTGACAGGAGGTTATCATACCCCTCGGCCTTGCTTTATCCCCTCATGTACTGGGCATGCTGTCCAGTTTGTTTTTTTAAAGAGAAAAATTATTTTTTGGAGCTGTTATGGGGATGGCATTGGTGATACTCTGTATACTAGCCAATAGGAGCTGACCAGAGCCATTGTTTTCCAGATTCAGTGTGAGTTGTGCCGAACAGCCTCATCTTAGAGGCATGTGTTTGTGTTCTTCTTTCTCTATACGTTAAAATAATTTCCACCAAACCTGAATTATTCTTGTCTTCACCTGTTGTTTCCCAAGCAAATACAATGAATTCTTCCTATGCGTAGAAGAAGCTGATGGGAGGGCAAGGTGAGCGTATGCACTGCCATCTGTGGCAAACGGCTGGCCTCGGCAAGCCCACAGTTTATTATCAACACCTAAATGTCGTAACAAATAAAACATATGAGTTACAACTGAAAACTGCACATGAAAAGAAAAGCCATGCCGTACCAGAATCATTTAAGTTGCAGAATCAACCGGGGAAACGTAATATATGCAAAATATAATTGTATACAATGTGATAATAATTAATAAAGTGCTACATACATAAATTACCAAAAGGTTACATATAAGAGAATTACCAGAGGTCATTTTGGGGGGGATCGCGGGGGATTGCAGTTCCCCTGGGTGAGGTTCAGGGGGCAGGGCACACAACGAAGCCCCGCCCCTTCTTCCGGCCGCCCCCTGCTTCCAGCTTCCAGCCTCATTCTGTTGCAGAAGGAGGAAGAAGCAGGAGGGTAAGTTGGCGTCCTCCCCCTCTGCCTGGCCGAGGCCACTCCACGTGGCCTCCGCAAGGACTCCCAGCCCCATCCAGGAGCTTCCCCGAGGTAGCTGTGTTAGTCTGTTGCTGCAAAATAGTCGAAGAGTTCAAATAGCACATTTAAGACTAACCTTTAAGACTAAGACTAACTGAGTGGTGGGTGTGGCCTTATGACACACTTCCGGTGATGCCAGGGGGTGTGGCATATGCTAATGAGTTATGCTAATGAGTCCCCCTAGCTCTTTTTCTACGAAACGACCCCTGAGAATTACAATATATTATATTTAACGAAGCTTCTGGCTTGTGTCTTTGCTTCGATTCTATGCTTCCCCAGAAGTAAATTCTCCCATTCAACAACCTGCACTTGACTGAGCGTCATCTCATTTATTCTCCAGTCCCTTTCCTTGCTTGTAAAAGCTTACATTCCAAATAGGAAACAACAATCCTCATAGCAGGCTCCAATCCAATCTGCTCCACGCTACCAAGTGTTATTCTAACACTGGAGCCTGATATGAGGATTGTCGTTTCCTATTTGGAATCTAAGCTTTTGCAAGCAAGGAAAAGGACTGGAGAATAAATGAGACGACGCTCAGTTAGTGCAGGTTGTTGAATGGGAG
>NW_015172005.1:1369537-1374480 GCF_001447785.1 Gekko japonicus | reverse complement strand
TATTTCAGAAACTTGGTGGGGTGAGGGAAATTACCGGTTATATATTATATCGGAAGGATTGGGGGGGAAGGGTTGGAGGTGGGGTGGCTCTGTATGTCAGAGAGGGTATAAAGTCTAGAAAGACTGAGAGGCTAAGTGAAGTGGATTCGCTTCTGGAAGTTCTATGGGTTGAAATTGGGGGGCCAAAAGGAAACTTAACACTGGCCCCGTTCACACGGAGCAGAAGCCACGCTAAATAGACGGAAGAGAGGCGGAGTTACCTGGCACGATCACACGGCAACATCTGGGGAGCGTAGAGCTCCCGTGGTTGAACTGTGGCGAACCGCCGATAAAACGGAGCAAAAAACTAGTACCTCGGAGGTACTAGTTTCCGGAAACTGCGGGGCAAGGGCGGGCGTCTGATCGCGTTTCCGGTGGCACCCGGCGCCTCCCCGGCACGATTACATGCCGGGGAGGAAGAGTCGGAGGCAAGGGGGAGGCCGCCGAACTTGCATGCGCAGTTTGGCCGGAGCCCGGGATGTGCCGCCGCAAGGACGCGCGGCCGATCCCACGGCCGGTTTGAGCCGCTCTGCTTCGCAAGAACCACCCAGGTAGGTGGTTCTTTTTAGTGTGGGTTTTCGCGCGGAAGAGACAGATCGGGGACGGACAGGCAACGATTCCCAGATGTTGCTGTGGGATCACGCCCGTTTGATCCGCCCCCGTTCTGTCTCGCTCCAGGACCAAAACCCCTCGTATGAACGGGGCCTACGTTGGGTTGCTGCCCTTTCAGGTAACATCTGGAGCTCTCCCGTTATTACAGCTGATATCCAAATGACCAAGATCAGCTCCCCTGGAGAAAATGGCTACTTTGGAGGGCGGACTCTATGGCATTATGCCCTGCTAAGGCCCCTCTGCTCCCCAAACCCCACCCTCCTCTACCTGAGAACTTGGAGAGCTGCTGCCAGTCATCGTAGACATTACTGACCTTGATAGACCAGTGGTCTACTTCAGTAGAAGGCAGTTTCATGTGCTTGTTTATGTGTTCACATTATCATTGAAAAGTCATTTCTGCAGCCCTGACCTGGATAGTCCAGGCTAGCCTGATCTTGTCAGATCTTGGAAGCTAAGCAGGGTCGGCCTTGGCTATTATTTGGTAGAGATCTCTCCAAGGAATACCAAGGACGTGACACAGAGGCAGGGAATGGCAAACCACCTCTGAAACATCTCTTGCCTTAAGTGCATAACACTAAAAGAGCTAGAACTTCTGGCTGCCAAGACAGTCTTAGGATCTCCTGGCTATTCTACACACACTGCCATATGATGATGATAATAATAATGTTATTTCTGTGGCCCTAATTGTATTGCTCCCAATAGTCAATGGTGGCCTCCTCAAACCCTCTTGGGCCCCACTCTCCCAGATTGCCTTCTGCTATTTCTGCCTTTTGTTAGGCCCTTTGGGAAAAGCCAACAATAGTTTCTCCATGTTGGAATACAGATTTCTAATATACTTTTTGGCAGACAGGATGCACTTGGCTGTTTGCAGCTGAACTCTTTGGCAGAGAAAGGCCGGTGGTGTTTCCAGGCATATATACTGGGGCTGAGGCACCAATCATTTTGCTCAGTCGCTCTCAGAACAAGTTCTCTTTGATAGGTTCACCACCAACAGATTCTTCCATTGTGCAGTGGTGAGAGGAACTGGTAGCTTTGGGTTTTGGCTGGTGAACCAGACAGACAGTTTGCCCTATCTAAACAGAGCTGGTTATGTTCCTCTCTTCTTCAAGAAGTGGGTTTTTGCATATCTCCCTTTTTCCTCTTAAGAGTTCTGTCTGCTATGGCCTTTTATAAATATTATTGTACACAACTCCCTAATTATCTCACTGTGGAATGCAAGATGCTAGTGATCCCAAGAAGAAAACAAGGGTAGTCAAAAATGGAACTTCTGTTGCCTAATTCATCTGGGTTTGCAGAGGCTTTGCAAAAATCATAAGGATTTTTTGTGTGTTTCCCCCCTGGAATTTTGGGTTGTGCGTAGCTTCTTGTTACCTCTTCCTCTACCCCATTCTCCTTTCCCCATTTTACCCTGATAGTAGCATTCCAAAAATGCACGCATAAGAGCTAAAGGGGGGAAATCATCACACATTTTCCTCAGAACTGTGACATCACCTCCAAAAAAAGGTTATAATACATTTTTAACACATCTAACTGTTTTATGTGGAATAAGAATTGTCTACTAAGACTGAATCTCAATTTTAGGTCTTTCACATCACCTTTTGCCTGGCCCTTTTTAGTGGAGATGCTGGGTATTGAACCTTGGGACCCTCTGCATGCCAAGCAGACACTCTACCACTGAGCCACAGCCCCTCCCTATGAAGCTGAACATGCTGAGGGATAATGTGGTGGCGACAGCTGCATCACAGTCTTACCAGAGTTTGCATATTGTCTGCAGATGTATTTCTGGTCCAATCTCAAATTCTTGGTGAAGACTGTAAACTCTGGATTTCACACTCACACCACAACAATCACAGGTTTAACAATATGGGAAACCTTAGATCTTGGGATTCTGTTCTGTTTTATAAAAGCTAGCTTCTGTTCCTTTCGGCTATAAAGAGAGACTTAAATGTTTATTTAGAAAACGGATATGCTGCCTCTCTGGAGAACCACCTCCAGGCAGCTTATGATGTAAAATATGATGCAATCATTAAAACAGCATAAAGCTGTTAAAACTAACAAACTATTTAATAACCCAGCCAGACCATAAAAACATCTAGCAGCCTGGCATGATTTTCATAAAACAATCAGTGATGCACTGTATTCTTGATGCTTGGGGAGCAAGAGTGGGAGGGCTTCTGGAGTTCTGACCCTGCTGGTGGACCTCCTGATGGCACCTGGTTTTTGGCCACTGCGTGACACAGAGGGTGTGTTCAGACTTTACAACGGTTAGGGTGCCGGTTCCAACCGGTGTACTTACGGGCGTTCACACGGCGAACATCTGCCTCCCGTCCCTAACCGTTGTAAATCCCTTTAAACCGTTGCACTCTGCCACTAGGTTCGAAGTGGTGGTAAACAGAGTGCAACGGTTGTAATCGGTGCACCCCGGTGTCTGATCGCTCTCCTCCGTTCCCCAGCTACTTCCGTCGGAAGCCTGAGGCTTCCGACTTTCCCCGGCCATTTTTTTTTAAAAAAACTAAGCGATATGCGCTCAGGCGAAGCTTCGCCCTGAGCATTTGTTAAACATCCCGGAGGAGTCTGGGATTACAGGGAGGCCAGGTTGGGCTTTAAACTTTAAAGGTAAGTCCTTACCTTTAAAGTTTAAATGTGGGGGGGGGGTTGAGCATGCGCAAAAATCGGCGTTCTCTGAATGGCTGCCTATGCGCATGCTCAAACTGTCCTTTAAAAAAAAACACAGACGCCCGCAGCGTGTGAGCGGGTGTCCACCGGAGGGCTCCGCAAGATGGAGGGTAAGTCTGATCGCGTTTCTGCCGGCATAAACTGCACCGGTTCCAACCGGTGCAGTTTATGCCGGCAGAAAGCCCCCGTCTGAACGCACCCAGTGTGTTGAACTGGATGGGCCACTGACCTGATCCAACACGGCTTCTCTTATGTTCTTATTCCAGTGATGATGTAAGGCTGTTTTAATGCTTAACTTTAGCTAGGCACATGGACCCCTGTGCAGGCTTACTTAAGTGTGGTTATAAGCCTGGGTAAAAAGATATGTTTGTCCTGGTGGCTGAAAGACAAGAAAGTGGGTGCTGAGGAGTGCATTCCAGAGGCCGGGTGCCACCACAGCAAATGCCCTGTGTTTAGTTGCCATCTGCCTCAGCTCTGAAGACAGATCATGTGTTTTGAGGAATGGCTGTAGCAGCTAGCATATCAGTCTAAGCCAATTAAAGGTGCTCCGGGGAGACTTGAGCCACCGTCAACCATTGGCTATGATCCAATAGCTCTCCCAAGTAAGGAGGTGTCCCTTCAGGGGGAGTGCAGCCCTGTCCAAGACGGGCTTTGGAGTCCCTGAGCTACTTCTCCATTGGCCAACAGTACCTCAGTCTTGTCTGGATTGAGCTTCAGCTGCCAGACTGAAAAGGTAGAGGAAACAGAGCATGAAGCCAAGACAGAGAGACAAAAGGCAGAGGGAAACCAGGAGGAGGCAGCAAGGTATATGTTGTTGATGGACTAAGCAGTGTGAACATCTGTACTGAGTGGGAGGGGTCTGTGACTCAGTGGAAGAGCCTCTGCTTTGCATGAGTTCAGTCCCAGGTATCTCCAGTTGAAAAAGTCCAAGGAGTAGGTGATGCGAAAGACCCTGGAGAGCCGCTGCCGGTCTGAGTAGATAGCATTGACCTTGGTGAACCAGGGTTCTGATTTTATTTATTTATTTATACTTTCAATTTAATATCCCGCTCTAATCCCATAGTTGGGGTCTCAGAGCAGCTTACAAGTTTTTCTGGTGCTAATAACCATTTGTCCCTAACTAAGGCCACAATGTATGTAAGGGGATGGGACAGCCTACCAGCACCCCCTCTATGGTGGCTTGTCGTGATGTTCTCCGTCGGGTCGGCTTGGCTCGGTCGGACGGGACTCTGGACTTGGCGGAGGTGTTTCTTCTCCGGCGTTCGGTGGTGGTGTGCTCTTCTCCTAGACGCGCCACTTCGCTTGCTTCCGGCCCGGCTATGTCCTTTCCGGCTCCGCTGGGCTGGTGCTCGGCATCTGCGCACGCCCCGTCGTCTTTTCGACAGCCGTCGGTGTATTCCTTTTCTGCCACCAGGGATCGCTCACCGCGCGCCTCCTGATCACGCTCGCTCGCCGCCGCCGCGCCACGCCACCATTGCCGTCCGCGCCAGGTTCACCGCCGCCATCATCATTGCCATTGCCGTGGTCGCCGCCGTCTTCAGCCAGCCACACAGGGTGCCCCCCACCCCTCTAAGGGTGGGTACCCATTTACCTACTTGCAATTCAGTACAAGGCAG
>NW_015172005.1:1341839-1368857 GCF_001447785.1 Gekko japonicus | reverse complement strand
TCCCCCCCCCCCAGCTGGTTATAAAAATCACAGAAGGTGTGATATCATTTTAGGCACCAAGCTGAAGGGTTATTCTATGCCGAGAGAGTGAGAAGTTAAAATACCCTCCTGTTCCTGACTGTAAATGGGCTGTTCTGCTGCCCGGGGGCAAGCCTTTGTTATTTCTAGGAAAACAGCTGATTGGCCAACCGTACCTGCCTCTCCTTTTGCCTGCCAGCCTTCCCCCTGTCTATCATCACTGCACTAACTTAGCTACCTGTCTTGACAGTGTGGAGGGAGGTAAGAGAGTCCTCTGGGACTGGCCGTTTGGGGAGGACTTGGCAGCAAAGCTGTGTGGCAGCACAGCATTTTCAAAACCTAATTCTTCTGACTCTGAGAGACTGATTTAAGGTAAGTTGATAGGATTGTATTCATGTACTGCCCCGTAGGAATAATCTCTTTCTCTCTTGGCTCTCCCTCAAAAAAAAGGAAAGAAAAGGTAGCCAGTGTGGTGTAGTGTTCGGGGATTTGGGTCTGGGAGATCTGAGTTCAAATCCAGCCTACCTAAGGGACCGCCTTTCCCCACATGTTCCCCCAAGGGCACTACGGTCGGGGAATCAAAATCTCCTGGATGTTCCAGGCCCCAGGACCACCAAACTGGCGATGACCAGGGCTAGGGCGTTCTCGGTGGCGGCTCCTATCTGGTGGAATGAGCTCCCAGAGGAGATCCGGGCCCTGCGGGACCTAGTACAGTTCCGCAGGGCCTGTAAGACGGAGCTCTTCCGCCAGGCTTTCGAATAGGAGTCACCACCATCACTGTTCCACCAATGCCCCATGATTTCCGCAGACTGCCATCCTGGTGCAGGCATTATTGGAGGGAAATGGGAGCATACCATCTTGGTCTTAAACAAAAATTCTAACGTCTGGAACCAAATAGAGGAGCACTAAAAACCTAATTCTTCTGACTCTGAGAGACTGATTTAAGGTAAGCTGATAGGATTGTATTCATGTACTGCCCCGTAGGAATCATCTCTTTCTCTCTTGGCTCTCCCTCAAAAAAAGGAAAGAAAGGGTAGCCAGTGTGGTGTAGTGTTCGGGGATTTGGGTGTTGTAGATCTGAGTTAAAATCCTCGCTCTGCCACGAAGCTTGATGGCTGAGCTTGGTCTAGTCACGCACCTTTAACCTTACCTACCTCACAAGATTGTGGGGAGAAGATGCTGGAGGGGAGAACGAGCCCATTGCTCTGAGCTCCTTAGACGAATGGCAGCATAAAATGCACTAAATAAGTAGGAATAAGGATGACCTTCGGTACACAGATTTTGGCTGGGAAAGAGAATCTTATATGCAGAAACCCACTTGCTCAAATAGATAAACATTTATATAGGTAGTTGGTTTGGTCTAGGCACTTGGGTGTGAAATCTCTTAGCCAAGTTAAGCCGGCACAGCGAAAACAAGAGGCCCTGTGGCACCTTAAAGGCTGGGTCCTAACCGGCTTTTCCATCTGCAAAAGAGGAGTGTGTGTGTGTGTGGGGGGCTTTAAGTACCAGAGATCATGGGAGCCACATGAACAAAAAGCCACGTAGTGGCTACGATGAGAAGGAGAGCTGGATGAGATTGAGCAGAAGAGCTGATGGAGTCCAACTCTAAGCTTTTATGCATGTGTCTTCCAAAACAGACTCTGGGCCCCCAAAAGGCTTATACCACAATGCTGATTAATCTTCAAGGGGCTACTGGATTCAGAAATACTAAAACTCTGCTTCAGTAAGGAAGCCAAAAGTCAGATTTTGTGCATTGCATTTCCAGGCACTTTGTATTAAAGCACTGTTTTAGGGGAAATCTAGAACGACATTTATTTGCTACTTTTGGAGGGGCCTGTTTTGATCTAAGTTAGCTGCTTGGAAAAAAATTAGACCCAGTTGTTTCTGTGGTTGTGAATTGTGTATGTTAAAGCAGTAGCCTGTTCTCATTAATGCATAATTGTCTAAGAAAGAGTCTTGCCGGATTGCATTAAGGGTCCATTTAGCAGAGCATCTTAAAAATATAGTATGTTATGGATCATTATTATGCATACTGATGCCAATAGCCTTCTCTATTAAGCATCCTTTTGATAGGAGTGGAGCTGCATTATCTAGAAAGTTAAGCAGGGCCACAGAGTGGGTGAATGCTACAGAGATCTCCTGCAATATGTAACAGAGTACGTGCTTTCTTGCATTGCATTTCTTCTTTCGGTTGCGTGGAAGAGTCATGGCTCAGGGACAGCACATCTGTTTTACATGCAGAAGGTCCCAAGTTCAATCCCCAGCATCTCCTATTAAAAGAGTTAGATGATGTGAAAAACTTCAACCCTGCACAGCTGTTGCCAGTCAGAGTAGACAGTACTGGTCTTGAGGGACCAGTGGTCTGATTTAGTAGAACGTAGCTTTACCTGTTCTGCAATAGTATATCAAGATAATGGTGATTGATATCAAACCCTGCTAGTTTTCTCAAAACTTTCTCCAGCTTTAGTGAGGAAGGAGGATGTTGTCTAAAGAAAGAGAGTTCACCGCAGTCTTTTCCTTTTGGAAGATTTACAGCAGGTTAGAAATTGAATGCTGCCGAAGTGGGAATTCTTATTCCAGAGCGATTGGCAAATATTATGGCTGTGGTTCTTAAGCTAGCATGTTTCTCCTCTGCTGAGTTGACTTCAAGAAGCCAAAGGTTGGCTTAGCTAATTGCAAAGAAATATTGGTTCAAAAGAGAGAGCCTCAGCACACTGTCTTTGCTGGTCAAAAAGAATATAGATTATGTCTAGAAGAAACCAGCTATAATGCACTGTAGCGCAATCTTGCAAGCAAGTCTGTGTAAGTTACCAGGCCTCAGCACATATTACAAACTTCAAAGGAAGCTGCTTGTCCACACAGATAAGTACTGGCCATTTCAAGCTCGAGTCAATCCGCTTCTCTGAAGTTTCTAAAGCCTGGTCACCAGAAGACGAGACAAACCAGCATGACTGCTGTGTTTCTTAAGCCTCTTGAGGGAACTGTCCAAATGGAGACCAGTCATTCTCTTTGACTGGTTGAATCCAGTGGCATCTTTGAGACCAACAGAGTTTCATTCAGGGTATAAGCTTTTGTGTGCATGCACACTTCTTCAGATACACTTCAAAATAAGTGTGCATGCACACGGAAGCTTATACCTTGAATGAAACTTTGTTGGTCTCAAAGGTGCCACTGGACTCAGAGCGACCCGGCTGGCCACCTGAATCTTTCGCTGACTAGTTGTCACTTTTGATCCAGCTTTTCACCCCCAGTGCAGCTAAACTTACTGTGACAGGAATATCACTGGAGTCAGGATGCAGCTTGTGGTTTTGGTGAGCCAGGCGTGGACTGTGACCGCCACAAAACTCCAAATATCGAGTTCCTCCCTCCCTCCTTCCCTCCCCATGGTGGGGATCTCGTGGCCACGCCCCCAACTCTCCCTCCGCGCCGCACAACTTCAAATGCACGAAAATCTTAGTTTGTTGCAATTTTTAAAAGCCTTTTCAACTTTAAATCACTTTAAATTGTGCTGCAGCGCACCGCGCCAGTGCCATTCCCCTGTCCTGCCATCTCTCTAATGGTGATTAGCCTCGCCGGCACCCCATGACCACGCTAGCCCTACCCTCCAGCTCCAGAGCTGTTTCTTGCTTTTTACATTCCCGTGCCAGGAGCAGCAGTGCAGCCGATTCCAAATAACTTCCCTCTCTGCTCTCGACTCTGTTCTCTCAGCACAGATCCTTCCTGACCACGACCCCGGTAGGCACCTGAACTGTCATTCTCATCGGGGCTGGGGTGAGCATGGGGTTGGGGTATTTTTTCCTGCTTTGAAAACTTAGCACAACACCTCCTGGCAGGTTCGGATGCTCTGTGGGTGCTCTCAGTTCTCGAGTGAACGCTGGCAATCCTGGGTTGGAGGTGGGTTGTTGTTTTTTTGCTGCAGCAGCTCATCTTGGGGGTGGGGGTGAAGAACAAAAAAAATCATTTTTTGAAAAGCAGCAAGCGGTTGTGTATGGACAGACACATAATGGCTGCCCCACCCACAAGGAATTGCCCCACAAACCAAAAAATCCTGTTTCTGGGCGTGAGTAGAGGGCAGAAGTGGAACCTGAGTTCTCTGTGAACAGTAGGGAGGTTAGAAGACCGATGTTTTGTCTCCCTTCACAGTGCCATCCTCTTAGTCCTCTGCAGTGTTTGGAGAACTGAAGTGTGTTTCTGTGCTGGGTGTATGGAGCAAGGGTGACATAGTGTTGCTGGTGACATATTAGCGAGTCTTTTTTTTAAGGAACCCCAGCTGGCTGGGAAGTCTGTTGATGAATCTTGTGGAAGAAGACTTTGGGCGGAGCCATTTGTAGAACATCTGCATTGCATGCAGAAGGTCCTGGGTTCAACCCCTGGACTTCCCACTTTAAAGGATCTTGTACCAGGGGATGTGGCAAAGCTCTTCCTCAAACCCTGGAGAGCAAGTCAAAGAAGACTATGCTCACCTTCGTAGACCCAGAGTCTGATTCAGTGTATGGCAATATCATAAACAACAGCGACATTAGGTGCCGATTTGTTTCTGACTTCACCTCAAGGTGCTTGTTATAACCTTTAAAGCTCTTCATCACCTTGAACCCACATATTTGAAGGACCTTTTTTCCATGTTCACGTGCATGAACTGTGTTCTTCTGGTTGCCACCTGCCAGATGTTTCTCTTCTTAAGGTTACCTGCTCAGACTCTACTAGAATCCATTCCTTTGCTACTATTGCTCCTACTTTGTGGGATGGGCTCCTTGAGAGGTTATTCTTCCTAAGTGTTCAGAATATCTGTAAACTTGTTTTATTTATGAGGGTTTTTAATAAGGTTTAAGCAGCAGGCATTTTTCTTCAAGGGTGGGTTAATGAAGGGGTGTTGGTATTTAGTATGTTTTAATGTTGAAATTGTTAGCTGCATTGAGCCACAAGGGAAAGGTGGGGTATAAATATTTAAGTGCATAATTTTACTGTTATGTCTCTATTTTTTGGTATTTATTATTTTTCATATGTGTGTTTATTTATTTATTTATCATGTATTGTTAACATTTTTACCCCGCCCTCCCCGTGAGCGGGCTCAGGGCAGCTTACAAGAGGGCACAAGCCCATGCATAAAAACAGGATAAAACAATAAAACAATTAAATTACAACATAAACAAGAATTGTGTGAGTGTGTGTGCACCTGGAAGTCATGGCGACTTCTGGTGACAGAGAGGTGACTGAATAAAGCCTGCCCCTGCCTCCCTTTGCTGGTATTCCAAGGAGGTCTCCCATCAAAGTACTTGTCAGAGTCGACCCTGCTTAGCTTCTGAGATTTGATGAGATGGGGCTTGCCTAGGCTATCCAGGTCAGGGCATTATGCCTCTGTTTTTAACATATTCTAAATAGACAAAATGAAGTATTTTTTTCTTTATTTAGTGAATAGTTACATAGTTATATAGCCCTGACCTGGATAGCCCAGGCTAGCTTGATGTCGTCAGATCTCAGAAGCTAAGAAGGGTCGGCCCTGGTCAGTATTTGGATGGGAGACCACCAAGGAATACCAGGGTCTGTATGCAGAGGCAGGCAATGGCAAACCACCTCTGAAATGTCTCTTGCTTTGAAAACCCTACGGGGATCACCATAAGTCAGCTGCAACTTGATGGCAAAAAAATAATAATTACATTTTGGAATTCACTGTCAGTGGATATGGTGATGGCTGCTGGCATAGATGGTTTTAAAAGGATTCGGGGAGGATAGGTCCATCACTGCCTTTTAGCCGTGATAAGGAAAGGGAACTTGATATTCAGAGACACTGTAAGGGCCAGAACTTACAGATCTCTAGGCTTTCATTGAATGCAATCAAGTGGCAAGTTTTTACAGGTTTGTTGTTGTTGTTGTTCAGTCGCACAGTCGAGTCCGACTCTTTGCGACTCCATGGACCAGCTCCCGCCAGGCCCTCCTGTCTTCTGCCGTCCTCTGAAGTTTGCTCAACTTCATGTTCGTTGCATCTATGACACTGTCTAACCATCTCATCCTTTGCCGTCCCGGTCTTCTTTGACCTTCAATCTTTCCCAGCCTATTCAGGTCAAGCGTTAATTAAAAGCACCTGGTGGCCTTGACCAGCTGCCACAAGACGCTTTTATCTGGCTGCAACAGGGATTAACCACCTATGCCCTGATTGACTAATGGGGCTGTGGGGGCTGACGAAAGGGAGACGCTGGGACAGTCTGGGGGGGATTGCTATTAAGATGGCGGTGATAGCAGAGAAGACACAGGCCGAGGCCTCGATGACTTCAAGCCGGAATACCAAGGACTGTTCCAGTGGAATGGACCCTCTTTCTTAAGCCTCTGGGTGAGAAAGTCAGGTTGTAGGATTACCCCAGAGAGCGAGGCCTGCAAGTATTTAATGTTTCAGAGACCTCTGCCTAGCACAAGAAGTTGGGGGTTTGTTTATTTGTTTTGTTGTTGGTGTGATTTTGAGAGTGATTTCTGCGTAGTAAACACTCGTTATGGCTTGAATAAATGCAGAAGTGGTTTTTAATCTGCTGTGTCAGGAGTGTCTGATGAATGTCTGCTTACATCCTCAAAGGGAACCCAGAAGCTAAAAAGGCTCCAGAAAGGAACAGGACCCAGTGAGGCCATCAAGGGGCCCAAGGCGGCTGTGAGTTCAGCTCATGCGAACGGGAGAGGGCTTGTCCTTGGTCCAGACAGACACATTCCAGTGCTAGGAAGAAACGTCAGAGAAGGCATTGAGCTCTATGTCCTGTCGTAGGCCCTTCAGAATAACTAGGGTTGCCAGCTCTGGGTGGGAAAATACCTGGAGATTTTGGGGGTGGAGCCCAGAGACGGCAGGTTTTGAGGAGGCGAGGGACCTCAGCAGGGTATAACACCATAGAGTCCACCCTCCAAAGCAGCCATTTTCTCTATGGGAACTGAAGTTGGTCAGCTGGAGATCAGAGGTGCCACCTGGACGTTGGCAACCCAAAGAATAACTGGTTAGGCCACTGTGTGACACAGGATGCTGCGCTAGAGAGGCCACTGGTCTGACACAGCAGGGCACCTCTTACATCCCTATAATAGTTAAAAATCTGTTGATTCTATGGGGAAATTTTAAAATGAGTAGATTGTGGTGTTTGAGAGGCTTCTCTTCATCTGCAGGATTGCAGTGGTTTATACCCAACCAAACATGAGCAGAGTGCTGATTTCCACCCCACAGACCCTTTGGAGTCTGGAAAGTATTCCTGAGGTCCTGGCTGGGGTGGGATGCAGTGGGGAGGAGGCCCTCCTCTCCCTTCTGTCGGTGGCGCTGCACCCTAAAGCAGCCCTGACCTGGATAGCCCAGGCAGGCCTGATCCTGTCGGATCTTGGAAGCTAAGCAGGGGTTGCCCTGGCTAGTGCTTGGACGGGCGACCTCCAAGGAATATCAGGGGTGTGATGCAGACGCAGGCAGTGGCAAACCACCTTTGAAATGTCTCTTGCCTTAAAAACAGGTCTAGTGCACCACTTAGTGGTGCATGACACTAAAAGAGTTAGAACATCTGGCTGCCAGACAATCTTAAGATCTAGAATCATAGAATCACAGAGTTGAAAGGAGCCATTAGGCCATCTAGTCCAACCCCCTGCTCAATGCAAGATCAGCCTAGAGCATCCCTGACAGGTGTTTGTCCAGCCGCTGCTTAAAGACTGCCAGTGAGGGGGAGCTCACCACCTCCATAGGCAGCTGATTCCACTGTGGAACAACTCTTACTGTAAAAATTTTTTCCCTAATGTCCATCAGGTACCTTCCCGCCCTTAATTTAAACCCATGATTGCGAGTCCTATCCTCTGCTGCCAACAGGAACAGCTCCCTGCCCTCCTCTAAGTGACAGCCCTTCAAATATTTAAAGAGAGCAATCATGTCCCCCCTCAACCTCCTCTTCTCCAGACTGAACATTCCCAAGTCCCTCAACCTTTCCTCATAGGGCCTGGTCTCCAGGCCCCCGATCACCCTCATCCCTCTCCTCTGCACCCGTTCCGTTCAGTCCACATCCTTTCAGAAGTGAGACCTCCAGAACTGCGTACAATACTCCAGGTGCAGCCTGACCAATGCCGTGTACAGCCTGCAGTGTATGACATCTTGCAGTTTTGGATGTTATGCCTCTGTTGATACTATTTATTTATTTGGATGTTATGCCTCTGTTGATACTATTTATTTATTGATACTGTACTATTTATTTATCTATCAAATTTATACTACACACACTGCCATGTGATAATTATTATTATTACCCTAAAGCAGCAGTTGAAAAGTGCTGCGATAATGGTGATGGTTGCAGAAACTTGACAGTCTGGTTGGGTGAGTTTGGTGGCCTGTGCTGTGATTGGAAAAGAAGAGCCAAACTGCAGAAGGCTGTCTGTGGAGTAGAAAGATACAGGAGGTTAAAAGAGAAAAAGATATAAGCCAGTCCATATCTTGGTTTGAACTCTTGCATGGCGACAGCCCAACTATAATCCATTGGTCCTTGCATGCAATTTTGGAGTTTCCCTAGCAGAAGAACTTTTGCTGTGTGTGTGTGTGGGGGGGGGAAATGAATCTTCACAAAGAATGCTTTGACATTGTTCAGGAAAACTAGGTGGGTTTCTTGGAAAAATCTGTGCTGCCTGCTATTCATATCCTCAAGAGACCCCTTCCCTTCCCCCCCCCCTCAAGTATTTGTGGTTGTTGTTCTGCAGATGGATTCCTTCAGGATTCCTTTAGTTTCATGCCTATTCAACCTTGACATGTTTTTGTCACATGCATAGTGCGAGCCATAGCCAGGCCTATAGTTACTGTGGTGCTTTTGTGGACTCCGCCCCTTTCTTAAAGTCACAGCCCCACAAGAATTTCTCTAGTAGATGCTTTTTTCAATCATTTTAAAACTCTTTTTTAAAGGCGTGCACTCCTCTAAGCAGAGTGAGGTGCTGTAGTTGACTAATTCCTGCACTGAGCAGGGGGGTTGGAGTAAGTGACCTCTAGGATCCCTTCTGACTTTGTGTCAAGAAACTGGTCTCCTTTAAGGGAGTTTTTCTGCCTAAGTGTTAGCTTTCTTGACTATAGGAGTCATCACCCCCAGGTGCGGGCTTGTTATCAGAATTGTTGCTTAGGCTGGCAGAAGTGATTAACTTGCAGCAGCTGAGAATTGTCATCTAAAGTGGCTGGCAGTGTAGAGATCTGTCCTGGTAACAGCTTCCTATTGGCTAAATGGCTTTTCTTTCTGCGCTGAGAACTTTAGCCCCACCAGGAAAAAAATTGCCCCACAAGTCACAAAATCCTGGCTATGGACCTGATATAGCTATCTACTGGGGTGGGTCTGATGTGAACACATGAAGCTGCTTTATACTGAATCGGACCCTTGGTCCATCCAAGTCAGCAGCGGCTCTCCAGGGTCTCAGGCTGAGGTCTTGGCATTTGATTTCTGATCTTTTTTGTGTGTGTATTGTTTAGTGTCTTTGTGTTTTGTAGTTTACTTAAGTTTGCAGATGTTTTGTGTGCTGGCACATCAGTATCTTCACAGATCCATTTATTTTTGGCACTTGGGACCAAAGCTTTGTATATCTCTGACCTATAATATACGTCCGCTGCGTCATCCTATCCACAAATATGCAAGGGTTGATTCTGGTGTTTTGGTATGCCTCTTGAAAAATGTAAGCTGACAATGTTAAATCAAATGTTAAATCAATGTTAAAACAAATAAAATGTTACTGTTTGGAAATATACATATTTTTCCTTTCTTCTTCTTTTTTTAGAGCCTGGCTGTGTAAAAGATGATGCTTTTCCCCGCTTAAGGTGACCAGTTCTTTACTGTGAATTGTAAAAGAATGTGGAGGAGCCCAAGTCTCTGCTGTCTCTTGGCAGCAGCACATCTTTATTTCCTGAGCTCAGTCCACAGTCAAGAGACAGGTTGGTGCCATTGGATACAATTTACTCTCTGTGTTTGCAGTTGTGATTTTCTTGGCATGTTTTCTGGCTTAGTTCAGACAGCAGTGTGACTTGATGCATGAATGGCAAGGTAAAATGTTTGTTCCACTTCTGCTGCAAATCTTTTTGCCGCTATAACTGAACTGGCAGTCTATGGTTGGTGTTTGCACTGGAAACCTGTGCTGCATCTGCACATGGTTGGATAGTGCACTGTTGCGCAGTAGGAATCCTTCACAACTGAACTCGACAATCCCATTGCAGCTGATTGCGACTATGCAACCATAGTGCACCTGTGTGTGGAATGCAGGCTCTGGTTGCAAGAAAACTTATCGTTTTCCACCCAAGGGGGGGAAAAACCTGTATGTTTCAACATGTGCAACAGAGGTGGGAGATGTTAAACAGAGCCAGTTTGGTGTAGCGGTTAGGAGCACGGACTCTAATCTGGGAGAACTGGGTCTGTCAGCATAAATACAGCGTGAAGTGGAATATAGCTGGGGAATTTAAGGTAAAATACTGTAAGTAGTTATTTTAGGTATTTAAATAGTTGATTAAACCTTTTAAAATGGAAATAAATATACAGTTTTAAAAGGCTGATTTATTTGAGAGCCAGTTTGATGTAGTGGTTAGGAGTGCTGACTCTAATCTGGGAGAACGGGGTTTGATTCCCCACTCTTCCACATGTAGCCGCTAGTATGACCTTGGGTCAGTCACAAGCTCTCAGAGCTACTCTCTCATGAGCAGTTCTTGAAAGAGCTCTCTCAGCCCCAACCCTACCTCACAGGGTGTCTGTTATGGGGAGGAGAAGGGAAGGGAAGGGAAGGGAAAAGGATCGTAAGCTGCTCTGAGACTCCTTTGGGTAGTGAAGGGCAGGGCATAAATCCAATCGCTGCTGCTTCTTCTAAATGCATGTGTTTTTTGCATTTAATGTACCCTATAATGTTTGCTTTGCTCTTTGATACAGAACATGTTGAACATGAACACCCAAAGGCAAGGTGTGGATTGGTTTTTGTTTTGAACGAAATGTATGTGCCCTGAAGCCTTTAGAGAGATGTTGTAGATACTGATACAATGAATAAAACATGCATTATTAATCTGATGCTGCTCTTCTTTAATTTGCTAATCTAGTAAATGCAGCTCAATATCCACCTGTGCATTTGAAACTTCACGTTGGAACCAAGGAGACGTATCTAAACTATCACTGACTTAGCACTTAAACCTTCTAACAGCAAAAGAATTCTTGTTAGAAAATTTTTATTTATTAAAATATTTTTACCCCGTGTTTTCCTGTGGTGTTTAAGGCAGTTTACAAACCCAAGTGAAAAATATGCAAAGTACAATAAAACCCTGAAGAATCTTTCCATTGCAAACCATAGCAAACCCATTTGACTTGCAGTGCCTCCTAAAACCTTCTAGAGATGGTACCTCCCTCCCCATCAGGGAGCCGGTTCCACAGGGTGGGAGCTTCCCGGGAAAAGCGCAAGTCCCACACTAGTAGAAAGTACACGAGGGAAGCAGTGGGAGTGTTGGTACCTTAAACAGGGCAGCAGCCTACCGATGGCAGCCTGAGGCAATGTTTCTTCTAAGCTGTGGAGTCTTGTGAGCAAAAATTCTACTTTGTGAGCTACTTGCATTAAAGTTGTGAGCGAGCAATTTGGCTCCTGCATAAGTTAGTTAGTTCTGGAGCCATCCTTCCTGAACTAGGACAAAAATGTGTGAGCCGGAGGCTAAAAAACTCTGAGCTAGCTCACGCTAACTCAGCTTAGAGGGAACACTGGCCTGAGAACCATAGTTGGTACACTGAAGAGGTTGTCCTCCTTGAATTAATTCAAAGAGATGGAAAGGAGGGGACACAGATTTCTCTCACTTGCATATTGCGAGATTCTGGGAAATAATTCGGTCACAGCTGGCTGAGGAAATTGATTTCACAGCGAATTATCTCTATGTGCAGAAGACTGCAAGAATAGTGAAATGTGACAAGCTGTATAACTGGCAAAATTCGGACAAGTTGCAGATTTCAGAGTTTCTAGGTACAGGTTTCTGCTGCTGCACCTGAAATGTTGCGAGCAGCCTTTCTGCACAGTTGGGCTGGGATCTGGGCGACCCAGGTTTGAATCCTCAGTCCGCTCTTGGAGGTCACTGAGATGCTGTGAACCAGGCACTTTTCCGCCTGACCTTATATTCACTTTGTATGTTGTAAAGTGCTGTGTTTTAAATAGTGATTTCGAAGCTGCTTTGAGCCATGAGAAAAGGCAGGATATAAATATTTAAATAAATAACTTTACTTTTAGCCTGGTAGAAGGGAGAATTAGGCTATATGGTGCTCTTGGTAGGAAGTAGGATTGCCAACTGGCCTCTTCAGTCCAGCAGGAGCAAAAGTGAGGGGTGAGCAAAAATGAGGGGCGGAGTGATGTCGTAACACTCTAGGAGTTCCTCAATTTCTATGGTAAAATCTAGAGATTTAGGGAATTCCTAGAGCATTGTGATGTGACTTGTGAGTATAACCTGCAGTGTTGTCACAAGCTGCTGCCCAATCCCCATTTTTGCTTCAGTTAGGGATGCCAGTCCCCAGGTGGGGGCAAGGGATCACCCGACTTCAGGTGCTCCTGCCCATCGCCAGTAAGCTGGCTGGTGGGGGAAGCCCTGCCCCCAACTCCGCCCCCAACAGCAGCCACCTGCTGCCTCCCTCTCCCTCCTGCCAGATTGAAAGGGCCCTCCATCTGATCAGGGGAGTACATGGCCCACTGATCACCTGGAGGGCTGTTTAAATCTGGCAGGAGGGGAGGGAGAGGGGTGGCTGCCAGCCACACGCCTCCACTCCAAGCGGCAGATTTGCCGCTTGGGATTCAGGTGCACAGGGGCCCATTCCTCCAAAAACATTTAAAGGGTCCATTTAAAAGCTTTTGGAAAATGGGGGCTGTGCATGCCCGAATCCCAAGCAGCAGTTCAGGCTCGTGTGGCCCCCGCTCTCCAGAAGCATTTAAAGGGACCCTTTAAGTGCTTTTGGAGAGGGGGTGGGTGGGCAGGAATTCTGAGTGGCAAATTTGCTGTTTGGGATTCAGGCATGTCGCAGTGTGATGATGTCATCACATTGGGGACATCCCCTGCCCCTCCAGGAACATCTCCACTGGGGAGGAGGCAGGACCTGGCAACTCTAGCTCTGGTTGGAGTGGAGAACAGCAGTAGAAACCGGCGGCAGAAGATTGCTTTTCCACACAGGGCAATTTGATAAGCCTGATGGGGAGAAAAGCAGTATATAAACATCCACTAAAAGCATGCCACCAGTCTTTGAGATGGGAGACAAGACCATCCATGTCAGGAAAATGGAGGACGTGTTAGCTAAGGAGGGCGGAGAGAGGAGGCTTGAGAATGGGCAGAGGAGCGGAATGGGATGACTGGGAGTAAGCTTACTGGGGGAGCAGAGATGGCCGCATCAGCTCTGATACAGGGCAATCTGCTCCCCCATCTCCTGCCTGAAGAGTTTGCTTCTTTGTAGAGCTGGCTCTGTATTGAAGGGCCCTTTGAATGCACCTTTGGTATGTTTAGTTGAGCGTGGCGGTGCCTCTAGTGGTTTTGTGGGCATCTGAATTCCAGGAGGGAAAGCCGTTCAGTCCGTATTAGGGGAATCAGATTTCCTAGTTGAAAGCTGGGTAGGCCGCACCTTACACATCAAAGTCCTGGTGGAGAGGCCGTATAATTGCTAGTGACTCATTGCGGTGCCAGGGATTATTCTTAAAATCCAGTGATGTGGTCAGCTGTAAATTAGAGGGAACATCTTACTTTCCCTTTAGCCGCTTCCTTTGGGAACTCAGCAGTCTCTTTAACGGCTATGAAGAAAGCAGCAGTTTGTGAGCTTTTCAGAGTTGGTTCAAAGTATGTGATAAAAAGTGGCGTCCTGAAAGATTCTTCAGTCCTGGAATTTATTTGTTGTTTATGTTTTGTTTTTCTGCTTTCTTTGGCAAAGGCCCTTGAGGTGGCTTAAGACGCTCTTTAAAACAATATAAATCCCAGTATAAAACTTAATAGTTACCAGCAGTCAATGACAGCAGAGTAAACCAGCCATTAAAACAAATACCCGTGAACACAAAATGACATACCATGGTAAGGATAAAAAGACACCCCAGTACCGAAAACGACAATAAAATATTTATTAGCAATAAAACAATATCAGTATTCCCAGTTGCAAAACAGACGAGGGAATTAAAAAAATAAAGGTGAGAAAGGTGTAAAAGAGGGCTTGTGAATGCAGATAATAGGGTAGCACTGTACAAAATTATTCACAAAGTTACTTGGAGACATTATTCGGGGCTGTGATCTATACGACTGTGTATAGTCATAATAGACCCTATTATGCAATTTTGCTTCATTTAATGCATCATGCTAACAGACTGCTTTGCTTCAGTTCTGTTTTTTATATTTCTGGTTGGTTCTACAACCCATATCCCATTTCAATGTTTATCGAACGTCCTATCCTGTTGCTTTTATTGACACTCTCTGAAATCTATCTTGAGTCCCAGTGAGAGAGGCGGACTATAAATAATGTAAATAAAATAGTAGAAAAGAGCAAGAGTCCAGTGGCACCTTAAAGACTAACAAAATATGTGGCAGGGATAGTCTTTAAGGGGCTACTGGACACTTTTGCCCTTTTCTACTGCTATAGACAGACCAACACGACTACTCATCTTGTAAATAAAATAAAAAGAGATGCCAAAACTGTGGGCCAATAAAATACCATTAACGATAGGCCGGGATAGATAGATAGATATGCTTAGCTAGTGCAGGAAGCTTAATAGAATCAGGCAACCTTGACTCAGTGCCAGCCAAATATTTACGGAGAGCCTGTTCCAGAAGTAAGGTGTTTCCACAGAAAAGACCGATCTTGAGGGACCACCCACCTTATTGCAGGTCATGATGGAACAAGAGCTGTAAACATGACCTCAACAACCAGGCAGGTTTATGTGGGAGCAGTTGGTCCCTTGCCCTCGTCCCAGACTTGGTGATATAGCCGCTTTGTAAATTATGCCAGACAGCAACCTGCTATTGCGCTTTGAGCCGGTTGAAGGTCCTGAATAGTCTTCAAGGGCAGGCCCCATATAGGCCCTGCTAGTCCACCATTCTGTTTCCACAGTGGCCAGCCAGATGGGAAGCCTGAAAGCAGCAGTGCTTTATCCCTAAGATCTAGTATTTACAGGCATGCTTCTTCTGAACATGGAGGTTCAGTTTAGCTGTCATTGCTAGTAGCCTGATAGGTCTGTCAGCATAAATACAGCATAAATACAGCATAAATACAGCATGGGGAATTAATTTAAGGTAAAATATTGTAAGTAGTTATTTTAGGTATTTAAATAGTTGATTAAACCTTTTAAAATGGAAATAAATATGAAGTTTTAAAAGGCTGATTTCTTTGAGAGCCAGTTTGATGTAGTGGTTAGGAGTGCTGACTCTAATCTGGGAGAATTGGGTTTGGTTCCTCACTCCTCCACATGCAGCTGCTGGTGTGACCTTGGGTCAGTTACAAGTTCTTTCAGAACTGTTCTCTCAAAAGCAGTTCTGGAAAGAGCTCTCTCAGCCCCACCTACCTCACAGGGTGCCTGTTGTGGGGAGGGGAAGGAGATTGTAAGCTGCTCTGAGACTCCTTTGGGTAGTAGTAGTAGTACTGAAAAGGGGCAGTATGCCAGCTTCAAAACTATCAGATTTATGGTGATACACATAAACACATGAAACTGCCTTATATTGAATCAGAGCCTTAGTCCATCAAAGTCAGTATTGTCTACTTAGACTGGCAGTGGCTCTCTTTCACATCCCCTAATGCCAGATTTTTTAACTGGAGATGGCAGGGATTGAGCTTGGGACCTTCTGCATGCCAAGCAGCTGTTCCTGCTTTCCTGAGCTAGACAGAACCCATTCTGATAGACCACAAACCTTACAATGCAATAAATGTGTTAGTCTTCCAAGTGTCACAAGACTCCTTTATTTGTGTTTCTTAGCACAAATCTGTATCACTGGAATTGGTTTTATTACTTCCTTTAGTTTGGTTTTAGCCTTGGATTCACCCTTTTTGAATTAAGAAATTTCATCTAACATGAGCAAGGAGCAGCTGCTGGAACCGTAACCAGTCCTTTTTTCTCTGTTGGAAAGAAAGAAACGTTTTATGAAGGGCTGAGAGGCCAGAAGTCTCTCGCTCAGCTGTTTTCCCAGGGCTGAGGCATGGATATCACATGGCGTGGCAAGAACTATCAGTGCAACTGCCTTTGAGATGATAAGAGAAGATATTCCCTCTTTTAAAAACAAAACAGCTCCTTTGGCTTTGCCTCAGCGATCCTTAGGCCTCTACGAGGCCATGTCGCTTCAGACTTCTCCCGCCCTCTGGAGAAGAAATCTGTTAATTTACTTCATTTATAACCGACTTTTCCCTGCAATGGGGACCCAGTGTGGTTTTTCACATCAAGTCCTGCGTGGTAGGTTAGGCTGAGAATGTGTGACTGGCCCAAGAGCACACAGTGAGCTTCCGTGACAGACAGAAACACTCTTGTCTGCCTGTGGCCCCTTATGAGGCACCTGGAAGGCCTTTTATAATGTCTGCATCCAGTCACGCCACGTGGGTTTAAACCAGGGGTGGCCAAACTTTGCTTAACGTCACAGGCACACAGAATAAACGTCAGATGTTTGAGAGCTGCGAGACATGAACAAATATGACAAACACGTTTATATTGACAAAATATGCAGATTTGCTTTTTATTACCATTAGATTAGACTGTGAGAAAGAGCCACATGTGGCTCCCGAGCTGCACTTTGGCCACCCCTGGTTTAAACTATGGAATAAGAGTTTATGAGGTATGCAGGGCAGAACTGTTGATCTTTCTTTCTTTGTCTGGGATGCCGCTTTAGTTGTCATAGAACAAGCAGAGTGGTGTCTGCTGCCGCCACAGGTACAGGCCCGAGTGGGTGTGACACCTGTCACACAAAAAGAAATGGCATCATTGGATTGGCATGCAGCATGGGCCCTGTATGTGGGGAACGCGCTTATATCCTGCCGGTGTTAAAGCTAGGGCATGGCCTGGCAACTGGTATGAATCCACAAGGGTTAAGCTGACACTACATATAATAAACATACAAAATTTATTAAGGTGTACACATTTTAAAAAGCTTAAAACTCATTTAAAATATTCACAATCAGACCTAAAAAACTTCTCAACATTCATACATAGATGGGTTAGTGCTGTGCAACTGAACCAAACGCGTTTCGGCCCCAAAGGGCCTTCCTCAGTGGTCACAATCCAAAATACAAAGTTGACATACAGTCCAAAAAATATTTACATAAGATGTTAAATATATATGCAGTATAAGGCCAGATGTTATGTCCTAGATAATAATTACCAAAAGAAAATCTGAATTGGCCTACTAACCTGGTAGCCACACCAGAATTTGTACAGGATGGAGTGACATACAGTCAACTCACGCAAGTTTATGCTACCAGGTTAGTAGGCCAATTCAGATTTTCAAAAAATAAAAAAAGAATTTCCTTTTGGAAGTATACAATTTCATGTAATTATTTCATTCCCTTTTAGATTTGGAATTATTAGTGGACTTTAATTGGCCATACCTGAGGCCTATCCTATAGAACAACAATATACATATAAATTAATATACATATAAATATATAAGGACATAACATCTGGCCTTATACTGCATATATATTTAACATCTTATGTAAATATTTTTTGGACTGTATGTCAACTTTGTATTTTGGATTGTGACCACTGAGGAAGGCCCTTTGGGGCCGAAACGCGTTTGGTTCAGTTGCACAGCACTAACCCATCTATGTATGAATGTTGAGAAGTTTTTTAGGTCTGATTGTGAATATTTTAAATGAGTTTTAAGCTTTTTAAAATGTGTACACCTTAATAAATTTTGTATGTTTATTATATGTAGTGTCAGCTTAACCCTTGTGGATTCATAGCAGCTTTTTGGGTTGAGTTTTCTTTTTTTCCCTACCCCCCCCCCCTTTTTTCTTTTCTTCTCCCTTTTTTTCTTCCTCCCTCCTTTCTTTTTGTTCCTGGAAACTGGTGACAGATGGGTGGGAGGTGGGTACTTACTGCAGTGTGGGGGAGCCGCAATCTTCATAGCTACATGATGACATCACTTCCAGCGTGACTTAGAAATGCTGGTGTGGTGCCGGGATGAAGCGGTGGCACTAACCCAGAACCTCTATGGAAACCATAGAGTTTGGGGCAAATGCTAGAGCGTCGCCCTTGTGTCATGCCAGCGCTAACAGATCACAGCAGAAGTGACATCATAGGGCAGTGATGATGATTGCTGCCCACCCCCTTTGGCTGACTGGCCTGCTTCCACCTGCCATCCATTTGTCGAGGATGGAAGCCAGAGAAGTTTCTGCTGAAGATCTCCTGACGAAGCTTATCGCGAATTGCGTTGGGATCTAAATGGTCAAATTAGACTGCTCTTTCTTGTACCTTGTTCTTTATTTTCCTCTTACCTATCAGTGTGGCCTTATTTTCTTTCCATCCTGCTTATATCTGTCGACCAGCTGAGCATTGGCAGGCAGTGGCTGTAAGAGCCAGGAGTTTGCCTGCCATTACTGGGCACCCCACAAGCCTAGTTAAAGCCCTTTCAAGTCATTACAGTCACATGTACTAGAATCCTGGCAACTGCATGTATGGAGAGAGTGTGCATATAGAGAATGGAAAATATGCTCATGGCCCCTTTCAGGTGACATGGCACTCAGGCACAGTGGGAGGATAGTGTGTGTTGCTCGCTTTTCCCTATAAGTAGTAAAACAAGTGGTAAAACATAACAAATGAAATGGTGTCCATTCACTTAAAAGGGTAAACTGGAGCCAAGTCCCTGGAAAAACTTTGGATGTAAATCATGTTCAGTCACACTGATGTTGAATGTAATGTAAACATTATTCAACTCACATTGGAAAAATCATGTGCGTGCTGTGCATGGGTTGTGCATGGATCCACTATAACTTGTGCACAGTGCCGTTGTTGCTGGCTAATTTTGAATAGTTTAGGCTGTGCTTAAAAACGAAACTGACACCCTTTAGTCGGATAACAGCCCACATGAAACAGACCGTAAAGCACTTCCTATGTATTAACACTTTTTTAATGTTGGTTTGTGGTTCAGTGGTTTTTTGGTTTCTTCTGTCATGTAGCAAGATGAGGGGTTTTCTAAGCCTGGCATATCAGTGCTGGATAGAGCTTGAATAGTCCTGATTTTCTCTGTATCCCTAAAATCTGTCAAAGTCTGGCAGGTCTTTTAATAGAAGATTCTGAACCCAGATCTAAGGCAAGATTCTGTCGTGTTCGTATTTGTGAGGCTGAGCTGATGTGCTCCTATCCTGCCAATGTAGAAATATTGGACAGATAAGCCTTGCTTTTGAGCCCATTCATTTAATTAGTAAGACACACACACACACTTCCACTGCACCACAGCTACTGTAAAGAGCAGTTGCCAGAGTTGCAACAAAGTCCTATACCACTGTGCTGGTGAATTCCCTTGGTTTTGCAGGTAACACCATTGCTTTGAGGCAAGCCGTGATTGAATCCATTCAGTGACTTTTGGACTGAATCTTTTTGCCAGTGCTGTCCTAAACAAAGGGTGTTCTGGGCTTTTTTTGCCATCAAGTCACAGCTGACTGATACCAACGCCATAGGGTTTTCAAGGCAAGAGATGTTCAGAGGTGGTTTGCCCTTGCCTCCTCTGTGTTGTGACTCTGGGCTTCCTTGGTGGTCTGCCATCCAAGTACTAAGCAGGACCGACCCTGCTTAACTTCCAGGATCTCATGAGATCGGCCTAGCCTGGGCTGTCCAGGTCAGGGCAAACAGAGTCGCACCTTGCTAAGTCCATTGAAGTTATTTGACTTAAAATGATGGAACTTAAAATTGCTGAGCGGTCGGGTTAGAACAGATAAAAGGAAGTACTTTGTCACCCAAAGGGTGCGTTCAGACGGGGCATTTGCAACGGTATAGGTGCCGGTTGGAATCGGTGTACTTACCGGCGTTCACATGGCGAACATCTGCCTTCCGTCCCTAACCATTGCAAAGAGCTTTACACCGTTGTATTCTGCCACTAGGTCCCCAAGTGGTGGTATCCTGAGTGCAACGGTTGTAATCGCTTTACCCCTGTCTGATCGCTCTCCAACGTTGTAGAGCCACTTCGGTTCGGAAGCCCGAGGTTTCCGATTTTCGTCTGTCATTTTTTTTGTTAGGTCGTCGATATGCACTTGGGCGAAGCTTCGCCCCAGCGTTCGTTTAAAAAAAGAAAAGAAAAGGTCCTTAGTTTAAGGTTTTGGAGGGCTCCGAGACCTCAGGGAGGCCAGTTTGTTTTTTAAACATTAGAGGTAAGTCCTTACCTTTAAACTTTAAATGTAAGACGGGGTGTTTTGTGCATGCGTGAAGATGGCCATTCTGTGGATGGCTGCCTATGCGCATGCTCAAACTGAGTTTTAAAAAAAGAAAACGCCGACGCCCACTGCATGTGAACGGGCATACAGCGATGGGCTCCGCAGACAGGAGGTAAATGTGATCGCGTTTCAGCCGGCATAAATTGCACCGGTTCCAACCGGTACAGTTTATGCCGGCTGAAACGCCCCGTCTGAATGCACCCAAAGAGTGATTAACACATGGAATTCACTGCCACAGAAGGTGGTGGTGGCCACAAGCATGGACGGCTTCAAGAGGGAATTAGATAAGCATATGGAGCAGAGGTCCATCGGTGGCTATTAGCCACAAGGTATAGATAGGGACTCTCAGTCTGGGGCAAGGGATGCTCTGCATTCTTGGTGCTTGGGGGGGGGCAACAGTGGGAGGGCTTCTAGTGTCCTGGCCCCACTGCTGGACCTCATTTTTGCACCTGGTATTTTTGGCCACTGTGTGACAGAGTGTTGGACTAAATTGGCCATTGGCCTGACCCAACATTGGCTTCTCTTATGTTCTTATGAACTCTCTGCTTAGGATTTCACTTATGAACTGTAAATTGGGCCCTTGATATGAGTAGCTCATTCTATACAACCAAACTAACTTGTACAACATTTTCAGAAACTTTCTCATTTCGGAATACTGGATTCAATTTCTGCAAAGGATTCTATTTGGGGTTTGCTTGTTTGTTAAAACTGTTACCTTGTGAGCATTATTTATTTAGATATTTATACCCCACTTTCCTCCCCAGTGGGGACCCAAAGTAACTTACAACTTCATTCTCTATTCCTTCATTTTATCCTCTTAATGTCACCCATGTGAGGCAGATTTGACTAAAAGAGAGTGTCTGGTCCAATAAGAGTAAAATTACCAAGAGACAGAAGGAAATGTCCCTGTTTTATAGGCAGTTAACCATGCAATCCAGAGATACTCTAAAGCCATTGAAGTCAATGGGTTTAGAAGTGAGTAACCCTCCATAGAGTTGCATGGTAAAATTCTCATTTGGGGGGGCAAGCACACAGTGTCCTGAACCGGCATGTGAATTTCCCCTCCTTTTTCAGGATTTTCAAGATGGGGGTAGGAGGGTGTAAGTTTAAAATTAATGGCACATAACTTCTGTCCCATATTGGAACCAGACCAGAAAAAATATATATGCCTCAAACTTCTAAACCCAGTTTGCATTTTTTCTATGCTGGTCTACCTTTTGCAATCTCTCCCAAGGAATCCTGGGAAGTATGATTGATTTCTCCCAAAGTAGCTTAGTAGCTTATTTCTTCTTCCTAGGGAAGACTGGGAATTGTTCTCCCAGGATTCCCTAAAATGATGAAATACGCTATTAAGCTAGCTTAATGTGTGGCACAGATACAACTACAACATTTCTGTCAAATTTGAGTATTTATGGCTAGGCCACTAAACAGATAGAAGAGTTCGTATTTCACAGTGTACTTCAAATCCACTTCCAGAATTCATTGAGGTGGCAAAGGGATTATTAATATTCTTATGGGTTTGAAGGGGGCAGGTTTCAAAGCAAGCTTTATGTTGTTGCTTAGCGATGTTACTTTTGCAATTCCAGATTCTTCACATGAGCCTCAGAAGTTGTCGTGCGTCACACATGATTTAAAAAATGTTACCTGCTCCTGGACGGCAATGAGCCTTGGACTCAGTTACATATTCTGTTACTCTGACAGGTAATAACTGGAGATTTCTTGGCACTTCCTGTGAAAGATGCCCCATTGCTTCTTTGTAGTATTGTTTTAATATTGTCCATTCCACAGCATCCACTCTTTTCTGTGCCTGAGTTATCATTGGAAATAATTTATTCATGTACTTGTTTATGGAAAGTGCTATACGGCTTTGTTTATTTACTTATTTACATTACTTACATCTTGCTGAGGGTCAGTTTAGATTACAAAATTAGAAAAGATTGCAATAAAAAAACCCAAGCGTCAAGACACAACCATAAACAAGGAAGGCATGAGCCAGTGCTCGGCTCTTATGGCCCTTTCTTATATGCCCAGGGTAGAATCACAGAATCACAGAGCTGGAAGGGGCCATACAGGCGATCTAGTCCAACCCCCTGCTCAAGGCAGGATCAGCCTAGAGCATCTCTGACAAATGTTTATCCAGCTGCTACTTAAAATTGCCAGTGAGGGGGAGCTCACCACCTCCCCAGGTAGCTGATTCCACTGTTGCACAACTCTTACTGTAAAAAAAAGTTTTTCTTAAGATCCAGCCGGTACCTTCCCGCCCTTAATTTAAATCCATTATTGCAAGTCCTATCCTCTGCTGCCAACAGAAACGGCTCCCTGCCCTCTAAGTGACAGCCCTTCAAATACTTAAAAGAGAGCAATCATGTCCCCCCACAGTCTCTTCTGCAGACTGAACATTCCCAGGTCCCTCAGCCTTTCCTCATAAGGCTTGGTCTCCAGGCCCCTGATCATCCTCGTCACTTTCCTCTGCACCCGCTCCATTCTGTATACATCCTTTTAAAAGTGAGGCCTCCAGAACTGCCGATCGCCACTTTGGGGTCAGGAAAACGTTTGGACATTAAAACAGCCTTTTATGTAATGTATATAATAATTTGATAATAACGCATAAACACACAACACCAAAACCAGAAACGAGGGCCAGCAGAAGACAGTACATTAAAAACGGGAGAACACATACAATAAACAGAGTAATCCACTACAACCTGATTAAGTTTTACAAAAATGCCCTCCTGAACAATTCTGTAGCTAAAGTTCTCAGAAAATAGCAAATGAAGTGTATAACATCTCTAAGGACAACAATTAAAAGCTACTGTGCTAAACAGATCAGTGGGGCGGTCAAGACATTCTTTCTGTCCTTATGCGTATTCTAGTTGGTGCCCACCCCCCACAATTTGGTCCCAGTTTTTGTGCTCCAGCGGTTGTCCTCACTGGTTTGTTAAACTAAGGAACTGAATGGTATCTAGCCAGTGGAGGGGTGCTCAGATAACCATGTCAATCAGAAGGGGAACTTCTCATTCTGGAGATCTGTGGAGGTGGTGGCAGTGTTACCAACTTGGCCTGTTCATATTAGACCTATTTCTCCTATATGAACCTGCCTAGCGTTTCAGGTTGTAGTGGAGCTTCTCTGAATGCTGCCACCTTCATTTTATGGCTGGTGTCTTGTTTTGAGAATACCTTTCTCAGATGAACTTCAAAGCCAGCTGTAGCCACAGCTATTGTTACTAGAAGCTTGGAGGGGATGGAAAGGAAGAGAGAAGAATGTTCTTTCATGTGGCTATAGAATCTGACCCAGAGAAAAACGTGTGACAATAATGGTCACTAGGGATGGGTATGGACCACAAAAAATGCAGTTAGGTTTGTCGCCAAACCATGAACTGAACCAGTTCACTCTCTGACAAACCGGTTTGTGATTTGTGGGCTCAGCAAACCTTGTTTAAAGGTACCACGGTCCATTTAAACTGAATTTTCAGAAAGCTGCAAAAACAGCTGAGCGGCAGAAGTGCTTCCAACCACTCAGCTACTTTGGGCTTTCTTGTGCAGTCCTTTTAAAGTTTAAAGGGACTGCACAAGAAAGCCAGAAAATGGAGCAGTTTGTCCAGGGTTGGGGACAACTTAATTAGGGGAAACCCCCAACTCACCCAGGAGGCCAGGAGAGAAGAAGCCAGTGGAAGAGGCCAGCGACAGAGAAGGAGCAGCCAGTTGAGGTGGTCAGTAGCAAGGTGGAAGAGATGGCTGTGGCGAGCTGCATAGCAGCAGCAGGGCTGTGGTTGTACGCCGCAGTGGCAGTACAGTGGCCGGGCCTACCCCAGGAGCCCAGGGTGGAGGAGTTGGCACTGGCAGGGAAGGAGGCTGCTCCAGCCTGGGGACCATGTTGGTTGGATATTCTCTGGCACTGGCAAAGCCAGGCGCAGCAAAAAGCAGGCCGGCCACAGGAGGTGCCCAACCCACATGGACCCCTAGGCTGGAGTGTTCTCCTTCCCTGCCAGAGACAATTCCCCTGCCCTGGGTTGCTGTACTGTCGCTGCAGCCCCGCTGACTGCCTCAGCTGGCCACCCCTTCATCACTGCTGGCCTCTCATTCCCCACTCATCCCCACTCATCCACCACTGGTCTCCTGGGTGAGTTTGTGCTGGGAGGTCTGGTTGTCAAGGGCATCCTCAGGTGATGGGGTGAAGGTGGGTGAGTGTCCAAACTCCCCAGGGTTGCCGGGCAATGGATTGGAGCATCCCCTGTTGAAACAGCACCCAGCCCTGACCCCGGACATTCTGCTCCCTGTTTTTCAGCTTTCATGTGCAGTCCCTTTAAACTTTAAAGGGACTGCATAAGAAAGCCCGAAAAAGCTGAGCAACTGCAAGCCCTCCCAGCTGCTCAGCTGTTTTTGTGGCTTTCTGCTGGACCAGAAAGCAGGGGTTTAAAAGGACGCGGAGTCCCTTTAAATCCCTACTTTTTGTTCTGGCCACAAACCCCATGAGCTGCCTTAAAAGGTTTGGTATACAAACAGGGCAAGATTCATCACGAATTTGGTTTCATAGTTCAGTTTGTGCCTATCTCTAATGGTCATCATCATACACTGAACCTTAAGAGCTGTATTTCTGTGCACTAGTAATACAAGTTTGGTTAACATCTCTGCTGATAACTCAACTGCTTTTTGGTTTGTAAAACCCTTTTTGATTTAAAAAAAAACACTTCAAAGAACTTTATGGAAGCTCCTTTCTTCCATGAAATATGACTAATTTCATTTTCTGTTCATATTTTTTCAGATCTTCCTCTTCCTCTTCCCTGAAATGTGTAGAAACTCAAGATAACAGAGCACAGATGCCATTGCTCTCGTTTGGCTCTACTTTCATAGAGATAAAGGCCTTTAATTCATCTGCAGATCTAGTGTCTACAAACACATTTCAGCTACGTGATGAAAATATTCGTAAGTATATATTGAGAGTAGCCTTACTTCAACCTTGACTTTGCTTATTATCCATTATCCATTTGTTATCCTATATCTCGGCACTGAAGAAATAGATGCAATGCTTCCTATGACCGGGGGGCGGGTGACTTTAATGGGAGGCTTCTAAATTTCCTAGTAGCCAGCTCTATCCTCCCCTCCCTGTTATAAGTAACCACTATGTAACTCCACAAAGAAGGATCTGCAAGTTCATTTCTTGCTGACTCCAGGTTGCCCTTTATCTCTCCACGTCCTCTGTACCTTCTCCTGATGGCTAATGCCTCAGCTTCATTTCTGCTAGCCACCACATTTTTGAAGGATTACAGTGTGTGTGCAGACACAATAGCAACAGTACACTATAACAGAATGCAAAATATCTTAACATAGGTATGTATTAATAAAGGTCATGAAAATATGTGATACATAGAATGACATAACAGAACGTATTAATACAACTAATATAAAGAAATAGTCAAACAAGAGAAGGATCCCAGGAAATCATTCCCAAAAGGATCCCATGTTATTTTAGTGTCTCACTCTAGAAGGATCCAGAGGAGTCCCAGGAAATCATTCCAAAAGGATCAAAGAAGTCAAAAGTCAAGGTCAAAAATCACACGATGATTCTGGATATGTAAGCCTTGTTTCAGCATACTGCATCAGTGGAACTATTCACAGTACATCAATCATTTAATGGCTGTTACGTAAGTCTGAGTCATTAAAGATGACAATCATTCCAGAAACTTCGCTGTATGTATTCTTATGTCATGCACCACTCAAACGTAATACAGAGAATCAATCTAGAATCAGTCTAAAGTAGGTATAGCCTTTGTCTGTCACAGAGGCAATTTTCTGCTGTGGTGTGTATTTCTCTCATGGTAGGCCCTTTGGTCTCCCTTTAAAAAAATTGATCTTGTTCAAGTAGAACGTGACTGCAATGGCCGAGGAAGCACACTTCAAAATAGAGAACAGCCTCCGCAGCAGATGAAGAAAAGTACATAAGGAATGAGATCATGGGATCCAAGTTGCAGTATTGCATGCTAGCCCACTTATACATTGCCTTGCCTTATATTTAAACATGCATTACTTTTTTATTTCCTTCAGTTTCCTTCCTTATTTTCAGCTTTCTGACAAGTGTGCGAAGGCTTAAGTATTAAGCCAGCGTGGTGTAGTAGTGGTTAGAGTGCTGGACTAGGAGCTGTGAAGAAGGTTTTTATACCCCACTTTTCACTACCCAAAGGAGTCTCAGAGCGGCTTACGATCACCTTTCCCTCCCCCTCCCAACAACAGACACCCTGTGAGGTAGGTGGGGCTGAGAGAGCTCTTTCGAGAACTGTGACAGGCCCAAGGTCACCCACCTGGCTTCATGTGGAGGAGGAGTGGGGAATCAAACCCACCACTCTTAACCACTACACTACACCGGCTCTCAGTGTGGGAGACCCAGGTTCTGCTGTGGGAGCTTGATGGGTGGCCTTGGGCCAGTCACACACACACTCACCCTAATCTGCCTCGCTGAGCTGTTGTTAGGATGGAATGGAGGCGAGGCAAACAAGATAATCAGCTTTGGCTCCCCATTGGGGAAAAAGATGGAGTATGAATGAAGTAAAAATATATATCCTATATACTAATAGCGAACTTGCCCCCGGAGTGCGGATCGCTAAATCAGCGTTCCGGGGGCAGCTGGGGGGCCGGGGGAGGTTTTAAGCCTGGACTCCGGAGGCCAGGTCTA
>NW_015172005.1:1295538-1340823 GCF_001447785.1 Gekko japonicus | reverse complement strand
TATATATATATATGTTGATCTTGTAAACTCCTGTTGGTTGCATGAGTGTGTGTGTGTAAAATATTTAAAAATATAAATAAAGCACAATAAATATAAATAAAGCACAGCGTAAAATCAGTTTTATATATACAACCACATTATTAAAACATCTAAGCAGGGTGACCTTGGATGTGTAGACTAGTCCTTATTCCATCGGAGTTCCAATCTTGGGAGCCTACTAGGAAATGTTGCCTGATGCTATTAGGGAGCAATCTTAAGCTGGCCTACTCATATGCAAGTCACATATGGTGTAGTGGTTAAGAATGTGGTGCAGTGGTTAAGAGTGGCGGACACTTATCTGGAGAACCGTTTTTTATTCCACACTCCTCCACATGAAGCCTGCTGAGTGACCTTGGGCTAGTCATGGTTCTTCCAGAGCTCTCTCAGCCCCACCTACCTCACAAGGTGTCTGTTGTGGGGAGAGGAAGGAAAGGTGATTGTAAGCCTCTCTGAGACTCCTTAAGGTAGAGAAAAGGAGGGTATGAAAACAAGTTCTTCTTCTTCTGAGCCAGTCTTTGTAGGCAAGTCCCATGTTATTTTAGTGTCTCACTCCCAGGAAAATGTCTTTGGGACTACAGCCTTCAGCAGCTAGAAACAAAACCCTTATCGTTTCCCTGGGCCATGGGGGTATTTAAGTGAACTGTGTTTTTCTACCCTGTTTATGTGTATGTGCAGGGTGCAAATAATTCCATCTCCTTTGAGGCTTTCATTGCATGGTCCATGAAAAGGGACGGTACATTATATACTGTACGGACATTATGATGCAATCGCCTTGACACAGAGAGTACTCCATCTTTCTGTGTTATACCTCTGAGGATGCCAGTCACAGCTGCTGGCAAAACATCAGGTCCTGGAATGCCAAGACCACGGCCACACAAACCGGAAAATCTACAACAGCTAATTATTGTGCAATGTTTACTTGGTTCAGCACTACTAGTTCTCCCTCAGTAATTCTTTTTTTTACCATTTTTTGATCTTGTATACCCAGAGCAGAAAGAAACGGGGGTGACGTGGGAGAGAAATGCTTTGGAATGTGTTTACATTTTATTGTGTATGACTTCACCCCATGGTGAGAAGTGTGTGTGTGACATATATATACCATCAAAGAGGAGAAATACAGCTGACTTTGTTGCTAGGCTCTTCTGTACAAAAAGTGTTTCGTTGGAGATCTTCAAAGGAGAGCACTCTGTTTTGAGAAATAGGGTGTTGGAAGTGAATTAGAAGTAAGCTGCTGCCTTGGGAGTTGGCCAGGTAGGAATTTTCCACAATAGCCTTGCGTCTTTTGTTTAACAGTTTGGTCACTGGCTCTGACACCTGGAAGCTGCCCAAAGCTGAGTGATCATCAGGCACCCTCTAGCTAGCTCTGAAAGCATTCAGCAGTGGAGGTTTTCAAAGTGTTGCTGACTCACACACTGTTTTCTTCCTTGAGGCATTTTGAGCAGGTGTGTAAAATAAGCTGATTTGTCATTTTGGACACCCTCAGATCAAAGTTGAACACTTGCACATCCCGTCGATTTTACGCATGTCTTTGGCTCTGTCCCCCCTTGAAATCTGTTGGACTTAATAAAGCACTTAACTTGGGTCAGAGCAGTGGAGGTTTTCAAAGTGTTGCTGACTCACACACTGTTTTCTTCCTTGAGGCATTTTGAGCAGGTGTGTAAAAATAAGCTGATTTGTCATTTTTGGACACCCTCAGATCAAAGTTGAACCCTTGCACATCCCGTCGATTTTACGCGTGTCTTTGGCTCTGTCCCCCCCTTGAAATCTGTTGGGCTTAATAAAGCACTTAACTTGGGTCTGATTGTGCCTTTTATGTTTGCAAAACACCTGAATATGGATCAAGATGGGTAGCAATGTTAGTCTGTAGCTGGATCCGGTCCATGGGGTCGCGAAGAGTCGGACTCAACTGTGCGACTGAACAACAACAACAACAAAAAGCTGGGGGAAAAGAGTCCAGTAGCACTTTAAAGACTATCAAAATCTGTGGCAGGGGGGGAGTGTTGATTTTTGACTGGTCGCTTCTCCATCTATATTCAGTATCGGAAGAAGTGAGCAGTGACTCACAAAAGCTCATACCCTACCGCAAATTTTGTTAACCTGAATTTGGTGAGACTTGACAATTTTCAGTCTTATGGAAGTAGAATGTTTATTTCCTACTTGTTCTCTCTCATTATCTTTTGCATTGAAATACATAGACCTTTAAGTTGTGTCTCTTTTTCTGCCATTGTGCTGGTCCTCATGAAACAAATTCTGCTTGCTGGGGGAAAAACCCAGCAAATCAGCCATTGCATTATACTTTTCCGTGGAGTGTATCTTTCGGCAGAGCCCTGTAGGTCTCCCTCCTCCACTGAAACTAGGCCTAAGTATGACTAGCTAAAATGAATGTAAATTCTTCCCATTTATCCCTGCTTCAGCCTTCATCTCCCTCCTCTTATGCCTAGATGACCCTGGAGGTCCCCGTCCCACTTTATGATTCTGTGATTCTTAATATTCGCTGTCTCAAGCTTGTGCTTGTGGGTCTGCCTTGTGCTCCATAAAATTCTATGTTATTTATACAGCTTTATATAAATGCCTGCAAAACTGAGCATGCCTCTTGCAAGGAAATGGAATGCATGTGCTGTATAGCCTGAATCCACTTACTTTGGGTCATAGAATTGGAACCCCGCACTGTAAAGGGCTTCGGTATGTTCTTTGTATCCAGGCTTTTTTGTTCCTCAAATACTGCTGTTAGTCTACTGCTCTGGCCTGTTGGGGCCACCCGGCTGGAATTCTCTTCAGCTGCTGTAGTGCTTTTATTCTATCCAAATATACGTCTCTAGGGACAGGTGCATGAGGTCTTCTCAAGCAGGGCTGGTTCACCACCCCAGTGGCCACAGGAAGCAATAGGTATTTATTGAAAACGTTTTTGTGCTGCCTTTCCGCCAAATCAGGATCTACAAGGCGATGGACATAAGAAACATTAAAGCAATTAATTACAGTTGAAATTATTTTTAAAAATCAATTAAAAACATGTAAACACACTGCACTAGAAGGAGGGCCAAAAGCTGTTACTGCGGGTGTGTGAGACAAAGTAAAAAAGTCTCCATCTGCTGATGAAAGATGCTAGTGGGGGAGACTTTTCCCTGGGGAGGGAGTTCCAAAGCTCTGGAGCCACGATGGAGGAGACCCTTTCTCGAGTCTAGCCTCAGTTGGCAGGGGCAGCTGAAACAGGACCTTTAAGGTTGACCTGAGTGGGTAGGTAGGTTCATACTTTTCATGTGTGTGTCCGTGTCCGAGTGTGTGTGCACCTGGAAGTCATGGTGACCTCTGGTGACTGGAAGATATTCAGAGAGGTGGCTGAATAAGGCCTGCCCCCACCTCCTGCCTCTGATATTCCAAGAAGGTCTCCCATCCGAGTACTTGCCAGAGTCAACCCTGCTTAGCTTCTGAGATCTGACGAGATAAGGCTTGCCTGGGCTATCCAGGTCAGGGCTGGGTGGGTAGGTTCGTGTGGGAAAAGGCATGTTGAGCCCAGGCCACACAGGGCTTTAAAGGTCAATTTCAGCACCTTGAATTAAGGTGGAGGTAGGTCGAGGAGCTGCGGTGGCTCAAGTGGTTAAGACGCTGAACTGCAGGCTCTGAAAAGTCAGTAGTTCAGCAGTTCGAGACCCGAGTGTGCCACAAGACGGAGTGAGCTCCCGTCTCTAGTTCCAGCTCCTGCCAACCTAGCAGTTCGAAAGCAAGAAATTGCAAGTAGATAAATAGGGACCACTTCGGTGGTAAGGTAACAGCGTTCCGTGCGCCTTGGTGTTTAGTCATGCCGGCCACATGACCACGGAAACATCTTCGGACAGCGCTGGCTCTTCGGCTTTGAAACGGAGATGAGCACCGCAACCCTAAAGTCGGATTCGACTGGCTTTCGAGCAAGTTTACTTTAGGTCGAGGTTGGCATGGGGGAGGCAGCGATGGACATGGTTTGTGCCTGTTGCTGTCTCCCAGGCCCATGCCGCTGTCACCTGGATGCCAGGCTCTGCTGCTGCAGCCCACCTTGGATCTGGACCAGAGGCTGCCTGGTGTGACAGTATGGCTTGTGGTAGCCTTAGGCTCACATCATATGCGTTCTGGTCAGTATATGTTTTTGAAAAACCTGCTTCCATATGGTTGTTCCCACCGAGGCACTAAGAGGGAAACAGGAGTCCAGCAGCATTTTAAAGACTAACAAAGTGTATGCCAGCATGTGCTTTTCATGTGTCAGAGCTCACTCACTTCATCAGAAGTATGGGCTATACGTTCATAAGAACAGGTATATACTTTGCATTTTCTTTTGTATTTCCTAGAAATGTACACCCTGACCTGGACAGCCCAGGCTAGCCCGTGTTCGTCAAAGCTCTGAAGCTCAGCAGGCCTGGCCCTGGGTAATACTTGGTGGGAGTCCAGGGTTGCTACAGAGAAGACAGGCAGTGGCAAACTGCTCCTGTTTGTCTCTTCAAACCCCCACAGGGTTGCCATAAGTCGACTGCATCTGGATGGCACTTTACACCACCAGAAGCTTGCACCACTGTGCGTTCGATAAGATGAGCTCTTGGCTCACAAAGACTTGTTATGCCTCTGGACTCCAGTTGTGTGGAAATCTGTAGCTGCAAAATGGCTGCCTATCTGGAATTGTCTTCATGCTGGGAGAGCAGTGGAAAAAGCTTTCCCTTATGTAGAAAAATACGAACTTTAAAAATCCCGTGTGAATGTGAATAGTCAGGGCAGAGCAATTCACTGATTCTGTTGCACGTTGCTAGAACTGATGCCTGAAGGTTCTGAATCTGGTTTTCCCTTTTCTTTTTTTTCCTCCTAGCATATGTTCCACTCACTCCACATATTCGTAACTTGACTGCTAATGTTTCAACCCGCACGTTGAATTTGGCGTGGAATGATGGCAGCTCAACTGTCCCATTTCCTGTGGATGCTACCTGGGAAATTCAGATTTTGTATAAAGACCCCATGGAGACTGTGGCACTGGTGAGTTATGACTTCGCCTTTCTGTTCCAGTCATTGTTTACTTTTCCAACCCAAGCTTTGAATAAGATAGATCACTTTCTAAATATGAGAACGCCTTTGAAGATATGGGGTGGGATTCAGCCAGGTTTTTCATGCACTGTTCCCCAGTTTTCCTTCCTTCAGCCCCTGTCCCACATGGCTTGTGTCAGTGGTCACCACCATACCTGATCTGGGTAGTCAGAGGGGGTCCCCTCCTTCCTTTAGTGCTTGTGGGAGAGTTGGTTGGATCCAACCCACTGACTAAAAATTGTATCACTGGAACTGTTGTATATGGCGCTTGTATCCCCAACCAAGGAGTTTACGGTAAATGCAGAAAGTCAACAGTGCCATCCTAGGTAATGTTGTCTCCTTCTAGATCAGTTGAAGTCAGAGGTCATTTCGGGGGGGATCGCGGGGGAACACAGTTCCCCCGGGTGAGGTGCGGGGGGGCGGGGCACATGATGAAGCCCCGCCCCCTGCTTCCAGCCGCCCCGCTTCCGGGTAAGTTGGGTAAGTTGCTTCCTCCCCGCCTCTCCCCACCCCTGCCTGCCCGGAGCCAGGGAGGGCCTTGGGGGGGCTTCCTCGCACTCCCGCCGGCCTTGCAGGTCCACCGCAGGGCCCCTGATGTCAGGGTGTGTGGCATATGCTAATGAGTTATGCTAATGAGTTCCCCTAGCTCTTTTTTTACGAAACGACCCCTGGTTGAAGTCACTGGGCTTAGAATGGTGCAACTCTTTTTAGGATGGCACAGTTACTCCTATGTTTGCACTCAGAAGAACCCTGAGAACTGGTTTAGGCTGAGAGACAGAGCCTGGTCCAAAATCACCCTGTCTGCTGCTCCTTTATGGCTGAAAAGAACCTCAGTCCAACACTCTTACCTGTCCTCTACAGGATGCTGTTTCTGTGTGGAGGAAGAGCTAAGAAGACAAGAGATAATATTGCAAGAAGGCCAAGCATGTATTGGCTTCGTCTGGAAATAGCCAGATGTCCTCCATTAGCAGAGAGTAAAATTTGTTCTTGTTGGAATTGTCAGTGACGGATTCAGGTTCAACTGCTAGATGCCTGTGAACAGCACTTGGGAGATTGTCCCATTTCCTGTCCCCACAGAGGGGGGCATGCGTAGCAGATAGCCCTTGAGTGTCTCAGTGTACCCCCAATATGGAGGATGCATCCTCAGGGCAGGATAATCGAACCAAACTTTTCTACTCAAGTGATTTCGTAAAGAAGCCAGAAATAAACATGATTTCTTCGTGATTTTTTTTGGGATGGGTGGGTGGGTAGGACCTTTTGGTAGCAGCCTAAAAGGCCACGCCAGCCCAGTCTCATCAGATCTCGGAAGATAAACAGGGTTGGCCATGGGTTAGTGCTTGGATGGAAGGCCACCAAGAAAGCCCAGGGTTGCTATGCAGAAGGAGGCAGTGGTGAAACCACCTCTTGCCTTGAAAAACCCACACTCCTCGGCAGTGTTCCCTCTAAGGCGAGTTAGTGTGAGCTAGCTCACAGGTTTGTTTTTTATAAGTGTTTTTTATTTTGAACAATATATACAACAGTACAGTCATAACATATATTAACACTATGCAATAATCAACTTTCTCAACCCTTAAGAGCCCTGTTAAAAATATAACAGATCTTTATAATAAGAGTTGTTTGTAATCACTTCTTCTTCTGCTAGATAGTTCACCACTCCGGTTCAGATCCCAGCTCTGCCATAGAACTTGCTGGATGTTCTTGTGCCACTGTTTCTCTTGGCCAAACCAACTACTCAGGGCCAGTGTCCCCTCTAAGCTGAGTTATGAGGGAACATTGCGTCCTCGGGGTTGCTGTGAGTCAGTTGCAACCTGACAGCATGCAGTTATTATTTATATTTTATTAGAAGATTTAGTAGTAAGATTAGGCTATGCCTAAATGATACTTGGGAAGCATGGATAAAACCATGATTAAGTGTTATGAGACAGAAGGAGATGACAAAAGTGCCAGCAGACGGTGGTTGATGTAATTCCAGTGTAAATTTGAAGGTCGGTGAAGCCAAATGAGATCAGCAGGCTCGCGGGCGTTGTGAAGTCATCACCGTGCCAGTTCTCAACCTAGAAGAAAACAATACTAGATAGCTAACCTTTTTTGTTGTTGTTCCTCTACGTTGGCATCATTGTGGTGAGGGGACTGGGAGTCTAGAGAAGCTATCAAAAATCGATGCTAAGTTTCTAGAGAAGGAAGATGTACATTTGGGTCTTAAAGAACATGGGCTTGTCTCATTTTTGTTGGTACGACACAGACTGGGTAGGTCAAATGCAGGTTTGATTTATAAGCCACTGTGTGTTTTATCAAGCTGCTTTTAAGAAGAAAGAGTTGCACTTCTAAAAAGGAGCAAGCACATTATCTGGTTGTAGAATATGAAAAGGCAACAGAGGGCAAAATGATAGCGGACCTGCATCCAGTGATGGCGTCTGCAGTCCAGGGGAATGTGTGTATTTGTTAATCTTGCAAGAACGGGAGACCTCATTGTTGTTCTTGAACAACAAAGGCCCCCAAAGTCAGACATTTTTTATAACTATTCTGAAGTGTGTCCATCATTGTGGGTCAGATGCATCCTGTGTGTGTGTAATTGGAAGTAAATTCTCTAGTCTTTTTTGGAGTGTTATTCCCACATATATTTTTTTGTTTTCAAAATGTTATTTAATTAAAACAATACAAACATGCATACTGAAAGATATATTACATTGTGTTTTCCATCAGTTTCAACTCAGTATCTGTATATTGCACATAACTAGCCTTGTACTCAGTCTAATCTACTTTTCACTTCTAAAACTTATATGATAAGAGCTCAGCCTAAACACCTGTGAATCAAAAATGTATAATGGAGTGCATGGAGTAGCATCCTTAGAGTGCAATCCTAAACCAGGCCCATAGCTACAGTGGGGCATCTCGGGGCCCCCCCCCCCCCCCCGGAGTCACTGTCCAGGCCTCCTGACTTCCCATCCAACCAGTTTATCTTACTTTTCTTGCATGCCACAAGCATACTGCGCCATCGCCCTGCCCTCTGTCATCCTCACCTCTCTCTCATCACTTTTTTTTTTAACTTACTCTCTTTTCACTCCTGACACAGCCTGGGTGTGTGTGTGGGTGCCCCCCAACTTATTTAAATGCCCCCGGAAGTCAAAAATCCTGGCTGCAGCCCTGTCCTAAACTGAGCTACATCCTTCTAAGTCCCACACACATTCTCTGTGGTGGCTGTCATGAACATACGAAGCTGCCTTATACTGTATCAGACCCTTAGTCCATAAAGGTCAGTATTGTCTATTCTGACTGGCAGTGGGTCTCCAAGGTCTCAGGCTGAGATCTTTCACATCCAGATGCCCTTGGTCTTTTTTAAACTGGAGATGCTTGGAATTGAACCCAGGACCTTCTGTGTGCCAAGCAGATGCCCTGCCACTAAGTCACAGCCCCTTATATTATGGAGTGGCCTATCTGAGCCAATCAGGATGGCCCAAATGCTTCTATCTTTTCTCAGAATCTGTAATACAGGAAAGGTTCAGTAAGAGACAGTCTCAAAGAGATCAGAACTACAGTATAATGGATCAGCTCGGGAGGTTGCTTCTATAAATGATAATATTATAGTATATTGCAATGTTTAGCATACCCATCACACCCTTTTTACTGCCGTTCAGTCTCTACTGCCTATGTAACCCTATCTTCTTTATGGGATGTCAAACTTCAGACAGTTTTGTTGTTTGAGACAGTTTTGTTGTTTGAGACAGTTTTGTTGTTTAAGACAGTTTTATACTGTTTTCCAGTTTCTTCAGTCCTAACTCCACTGCATTGTTTTGTTTATCTAAAAGCTTTGCTGTTCAGCTTTAGTATATTTTGTAACCCACATCCTGCTAAATAGTCTTTATCATATTTTGTAATCCACCTTTAGTCTATCAGAAAGGCACACTATGAATAATAATGGTAAAGAAATAAATCCTGCTAAGGATGACGCTGCCACTGTACTGGAAAGTGCTGCAACCACAGCATGCATAGAATTATAGAGCTGGAAGGGGACCTTCAGGGTCACCTAGTCCGACCCCCTGCACAATGCAGGAAATTCACAACTGCCTCCCCCCTGCACCCCCAGTGAACCCACTGACTGATCAGTCCTGGCTTTTGAACATACAGGTATTTCCAGTGGCTGGATTACTTACCTTTTTTGTCGATGAGCCTTTCAGGGAAAGCAGCAGACAAACTGATGCCCAGAGGTGGAACATCAGTCCATGTTGTATGCAAAGAAGTGTGCCCATACTTACCAAAGGTTCTCATTTCATCACTGCAATTGTAATTTATAGGAGAGTGTGAACCCCCTCCCCAAGTGTTTTCTGTTGTATCAATAAGAAGTCGGAATTTATAGGAGAGTGTTTTCTGTTGTATCAATAAGAAGTCAAAAAGTATAGCTTTTAATGACGTTTTCTGTAACATTCCTTTTGCATTCTTAGGAAACCTATCATTCAAAATTAACCAGTAAAAAAGATAACATCCTCCATTGGAGCTGGACATCAGCCATACCTTTAGAGTGTACCTCTCATTATGTCCAGATTCGCTCTTTCCATCACTTGGAAGACTTTCCTGGGACCACATTGTGGAGTGAGTGGAGTCCGTTAGCCAAGATTCCAGGTAAGGTGATGCCGTTGTATGAAGGCTGCTGCAAAGTAGGTTTGCATGTGTGATTGACGGCAGAATGCAGCACATCTGAGTCCTGTGCTTTGGAGCCAGGCACTGCGAGAAAACCTAAATCATCACTGGCTTTGTGCCTGAGAGTGACTGAACAAAAAATTTGCTTCCTTAGCTATTGCTTCTCCATAGCTTTTGTTAAATTTTTCTATTTGTTCAAATTCCAGGAGACTTGATGCCAGTGAGCCTCATTTTACTTGCTTGCTATTTGAGATGCCACAGACTTCAACAATGATGCATTTAAAAGTGAAAATTCCTCTGAGTGGATTTCTCTCTTGAGTCGATCCACCATTAGTCTTGAATTACCAATATATTTCCAATTTAAAATGAGATGTTTCCCGTTACCCCGTTTCCTTTCCATTTGGGATTTGCTTAAGACTCATTCCTAGCTTATTGTGTTGAGGTGAAATGTGCAGCTGTTCAACTGGGTAACTGAGGGAATAATCATAAACTGTGGATGTTTTCCTTCCCCCCACACCAACTCCAATCCTTCCCCTTGTTCATTGCAGGGCAAGATACGGGGAAGATGGATGAGATCAAAGTGTTTCCTAAAGAGGAAGTGCTGCAAGTAGGCTCCAACTTGACTTTCTGCTGCGTGTGGAAGACAGGACAACGTGTAGTCGAATTTCAGTATGGCTCCTCTCCACCTGCCCAGAGCCCACCTATCCGTCTCTCCAACTGGAGTAGTATGATCCATGTGCCAAATGTTAACAAGAGCATTGTGGCTGGGACAAATGCGTGGTGTATAACGGATCCCTATGGTTTTGATGGAGGTCTTGCCTTTGTAGGCTGTAAGTACGCAGCTGGGCAAATGCTTTTATCTTAATTCTTTGCTTCAATGGAATGTAAATGATTGGATTGTTTCTTCTTTGAGGTGGAAATTGGACTGGGTTGTTTTTTTTTTAGTTTAAACCCTGATTCCCCTTCCCCCAAGGATAGGTTGAGCATTTAATGCAGGAAAGTTTGCGGTCATACTATATATAGACTGCCATGTTGGTGTGCCCCAACCCATATATGATTGCCAAGGCCAGGCAGTGGAATACCTCTGTTCTTTTCAGGGTTCTTTGTTGCACTCCTGATTGCACTCCTGATTTGGTAACCCTGTTACTATCCATGGGGAGGGGGAGTAGTTTGCCCATCACTGACCTGGATGGCCCAGGCCAGCCCGATCTCATCAGATCTTAGATGCAAAGTAGAGATAGCCCTGATCAGCATTGGATGGGGGACCATCCAAGGAAGTCCAGGTTTGCTGTGCAGAGGCAGGCAATGGCAAACCACCTCTGAATGCCTCTTGCCTTTGGAAACCCTACAGGGTCCCCATCAGTTGACTGAGAGTGACTTGACAACATTTTCTACCCCCACCACACTGAAACGGAATGTCTGATATTACTGACCTGAAAGCATTAAAAAGCTCTGTGACTTGAGGTTCGATGCGTAGGATAGTACGCATGATTTCTTTTTTTAAAACTTTCTCCTACAGACCCCCCTGATATTCCACAGAACCTAAACTGTGAAACATCAAATTTTAAGGAAATCACTTGTGAATGGAAAGGGGGAAGACAAACTAATCTCTATGGCACAGAGCGAAGGACGAACTATATTTTGTTTGAAAGGTAATCGGGATTGTTTAATATGAATTATAAGATTCTCCAACGTGATATAATTTTAATATGAATTAAAAGGTATTCATGGGATATCATTACACGTTTAGTATGAATTTTAAGATTCTCTAATGTGATATAATTTTAATATCACGTTAGATGATCTTGGCCAGTGCTCTCTGATGTCTCTGCAAAGCCTTGGGGCAGGGGAGGAGGACTTGGCTGGATGGCTCACTGGAAGACCGGAGGATGTGGATTCAGTCGAATTAAGTGCTCCCAGGAAGAGCGCTGTGTCAGAGCAGTCTTCATGTTTAAATTGCTGCAATTAATTTGCAAAATATGGTCTTGTATCCTCCTTGAAAAACCTTTGGAACACGCCTTTTTCCTGCTTTGAAAAAATCCCTGGAACACAGCTTCTATGCTGACTTCTGTGTCAGCAGGACTTGATGTTCCTTTAATTAGGATACACTAATGAGGTGTGAAACGTTTTCCTCTCTAAAGACTCTTCCCGTTTGATGAACTCTCTGCACATAAGGACTGAGTTCCTATTGCTGAACCCTTTAAAGGTTTTGAACTTTACACATGAAGAAACAAAGATTGTAACGTTTCCATGCAATTCTATTATAAATTTTCACATGTTATATGTAATGCGCTATTTATTTAAATATAAAATGAATTCGTAAGAATTGTTAATTATTAAGGTTATCGTGGTTTTTCTCTTTTGGTAAACTGGTGTAACCAGGGAACCCAGCTGTAAACATGAAATCTAAACCCCAGTTATGGTGGTTTTCTGTTGTTCATGGGGCTGAACATTTCACATATTCAGGCTGTCCACTGATAAATATTTGGCAAGAAGAATGGGTGAGCTCGGGGTGGAGAAACTGGGCTACACTTAGATAGGTACTGACCCATAAAGAATTAGTTGCTCTTAAAACCGTTGGTGCCGTTTTCAATCCTGTGCAGAGTTATCCCAGTTGGAGCCCACTGATTTCAGCCAGCCTAAGCAAGAGTAACTCCGTACAGGATCGCCCTGTGAGTTGCAACTAGATCAATGCTGAACATTTCCCACTTCTTAAATTCTGGTCAAACTAATGAGTTTGTTGGGGTAATACTGTCTCCTCCCCATCAATAGGCTGCTCAGATATTCACCTTTTAAAAAGCCAGCTTGTATAATAGTATGACTCTTTTCTAAGCACTCCCCCCCCCCGCGCTGTAGTCTGGTTGTTCCTAGTCACATGGCTGATCCTAGTGAATCTGGGATCGCTTAGTAAACAGCATGATGCCATAACATGGCAGAGTCAATCAAATTTAGCACCATGATAATGCCATTGAGGGCTGCTGAGAATGAAGGCAAAGAAGGGGGACTGAAGTGAGCCTATAAGCATTTCCCAAATCATGCCATAAAGTTTCTGAAAAGGAAGCTCCTGCCACTAGGCCGTGCTAAAAACGATTGAGCAAAACCAGTGGCGCAGCCTTCATTGCCTCCGAGGTTTCATCAGTTACAAGGGGACATAAGTGGTGTAGTTCTTAGGGTATGGGGATCTGGAAGACCCCGGTATGAATCCCCACTCTGCCATGGAAACTTGCTTGATGACCTTGGGCCAGTCACATGCACACTCACAGGACTGTTGTGAGACTACAATGGGAGGCGAGAAGGAGAATGATGCAAGCTGCTTTGGGTCCCTACCGGGGAGAAAGGCAGGGTATGAATGAAGTAAGTAAATAAAATTAACCTTCTCTGGATTGGGGGCCGTTGGCTTGAATGGAAAGTGTGAAGAACATAGGAGGGAAGAACAAGAAAGGAAGCAAAGGTTAGAATATAATTGCTGTGTGGATAAATGAGATAAGCATGTAAAACGGGACAATACCTGATCGCAACAGAGCCTTAAAAAAAGGAAGAAGAAAACTTTATGCTGCGCTGCCATGGAAACTTGGGCCAGTCACATGCACACTCACAGGACTGTTGTGAGACTAAAATGGAGGCGAGAAGGAGAATGATGCAAGCTGCTTTGGGTCCCTACCGGGGAGAAAGGCAGGGTATGAATGAAGTAAGTAAATAAAATTAACCTTCTCTGGATTGGGGGCCGTTGGCTTGAATGGAAAGTGTGAAGAATATAGGAGGGAAGAACAAGAAAAGAAGCAAAGGTTAGAATATAATTGCTATGTGGATAAATGAGATAAGCATGTAAAACAGGACAATACCTGATTGCAACAGATCCTTAAATAAAGGAAGAAGAAAACTTTATGCTGCGCTAGTAAGGGCTTTCTTTACATTGGACCCAGGGCTTCTAGTTCTTTTATACTCAGTAGAAAAGAGCAAGAGTCCAGTAGCACGGTGAAGACTAACAAAATTTGTGGCCGGGTATGAGCTTTCGTGAGTCACTGCTCACTTCTTCAGTTCACTGGGTTGGATCCAGTGTAAGAATTGCAATTTTTCCTGGCTTTCCCTTTCCCCCAGCAGTTTTTTTTCCAGACCCAGGAAGGTTTATTTCAAGGGTTGTGGAGCCTGCATGGTGTCATAGTCATGTGGGTCAGGAAGCTTCAGTGGAAGGGAGAACACCACTCACAGAGAAAGGCGGGAGGGATGGGTTTTGGTCTTCTGACTCCTGTGGCTTTTACCCTGCTTGGGTCCTACAACCCCAGGACTAAACTGTCCCGGGCTGAGAACAGAGTGCTGGGGAAGGGGAAAAGCTGGAACGATTGGCAGCCATCACTGTTGTCTTTTGACAGGTTGTGAGATCCAGTTAACTGTACTTTTTAGAATGAGTGTATGTTTATTTTCTTTAATTCATTCCTGATATATTCTAATTATGTTGCCCTTTGAGCGGATAGTAGAAGGTTGTTACCAAATGTATTGTTGGGAACTGAATATCAGTTCTCACCTTCTTGTTTTTAAATTTTGCAGTACATCTGGGAAAAATGTCATATATAATGGAAAAGAAAATCCTGAATACTATCGCTGTAATTTTCCAGTTCTCGACCGTCAGAGAATATATAACTTTACAGTCCGTGGCTCCAATCCTCTTGGTCAATCGGAATCCTCTATTTTAATTGATATAAATTATAGAGGTAAGATTTTTTTTCTAGTCGGCACCAAAAAATCAGTCCATTGTGGGCTCACACAAGAAGAAACGTTCATTCAGAAACCAGTTTTTCCCCTTCCAAACCTCCATGAAATGTTTAAAAAAATAAGCACATCATTTATATCTTTAGGCTTTCTCTGCAGTTCCCCCCCTTATGACTAATATAAATCTTGTGCTAGTTTTCTAATTCATTGGGCGGTGGTATAATATCCAAAGTAGTGCTTCTCTACATTTGAACTTAGTGTAGCAATATACCAGGGACAAAACTTGAGGTAGCTAGTAGTCCCCAGCCCAAAAGATGTCCATCTAGCTTCAGCCAGGGCCAGGGAGTTCTCCACCCTGGCCCCTACTTGGTGGGATGAGCTCTGGATAGAGATCAGGGCCCTGATGGATCTTTTACAGTTCTGCTGGGCCTGCAAAATGGAGCTCTTCCACCAACTTTTAGTTGAGACAGCAGGCATCTCATAATATCGGGCCCCTCCTGCTCATATTGCTGGATTGAGCTGCTCATATTTCTGGATTGGGCTGTTTCTTACAGCGTGGGAACCCACAGTTCAGACCTTTATATTCTTTACATCGCACAGAGCCAGGATATCAGGAAATTTTAAAAACACCACCTTGTACAGTGTTCTTATGGTTTTAGTATGATGTTTTAATGTCTCAAAGCTGTTGTTGTTTATATCATATGCTGTAAGAGCCCTGAGGGATAGAAATCAAATAAATCGTATCAAATCAATTTACTTGTACTGTGACACAGAACCTGTTATTCTCCCTCAGCTTTACCCAAACCAGTGTTTTCCTTAGGATAAAGCTGACCCCTGTGTAACAAATAGGTTTGGGTGGGTGACGTGGTCCAGCCTGGACGCAGAGGAGGACTTTGAGGAGGCAGCTGTATGTCAGTAGTCAGATGTCACAGGAGGAAGTCCTAGTTGGCCCCCTTCAACAAGTGTCCCCAGACTAAGAGGAAGGCAGCAGATTGGAGAGCTGTTAAATCGGCCACAGATGTTAAATTGGCCCTTTCCCCCCAAAAAAAAACCCCTCCCAAAGCCCGAAGGATTATGGTCAGCTGTGTCAATGTCCAAGCTGTATTTCCTCCTCTGATCTGTTGATCTTTTCCTCCCTCTAGTTTGTCCACAGACCCCTACAGCATTAACCGTGATTAACAGTAGCGCAACTCACATCATTCTGTCCTGGCATCTCTCTGGCAATTTGACAGCAATTATGCTTCGGTGTCTGGTTCAGATTAACAGTAGTGAGGCCGTAGAAGGTTTGGTAGGTACCTTTTGTTTTGAATCTGTGTGTTTGTGTGTGTGATTCACCTGCCTCTTGTTTCAAAAACCGGGGTTTAATCTTACCAGTTTTTTTAATGGCCTGATCTGTTTTATGGATAGCTTTTATACTGCTTGTGTCTGATGGCTTGTGTACTTTAATGGCTTGGGTTTTTTATACTGAGGTTTTCATTGTAAACTGCCTCTAGCAGGACTCTGAAGAGGGCAGCATAGAAATATCCAAAATAAATAACAAGAGATGTGTTATACCTTTTTATTAGGACCAACCAAAATGGCACTGTTCAAGCTTTGGAAGTCTCCAGAGCTCTTCATCAAGCTGGGTGTCCCCCCACCAAAAAAACCCCTATAAAGTGGGGGGAGGTGTCAATGTTCCCTCTAAGCTGTGGAGTCTTGTGAGCAAAGATTCTGGGTTGTGAGCTACTGGCATTAAAGTTTTGAGTGAGCGATTTGGCTGCTGCATAAATTAGTTTGCTCTGGAGCCACCCTTCCTGAGCGAAGACAGAAATGTATGAGCCAGAGGCTAAAAACCTGTGAGCTAGCTCACACTAACTCAGCTTAGAGGGAACACTGGTAGGTGTGAAGCTCAACATTTTACAGATGATGCTGTGACAAGATAAGGTCTTAAGATCATGACCTGAGACATATTTTCTTCCCCACCCTTTTAATTTTTTGTTAATATCCAGCCCAATGAAGAGTTCTAGAGCTTGAACACTGGGACACTGTGCTGTGTCATTTTGGTAGCCCTACTATTATTTATTTAGACTTATTAGGCTGCCCTTCCCTGTGAGGAGGGCTCCAGGTGGCTTACATCAATAAAAATACAATAATGCTAGACTTAAAGCAGCATTAAGTTCCAACAACCACAGTAAAACAGTACAATCCAAGATGGTGATAAATTTCCAATACCCTCTTGCCCCCCTGGGTTTCGCAAAATGCAGAGCAGTGGGAAGGGGTGTGTGATATGAGAGTGCCAGGCCGTCGCTGTCCTCAACCAAATTCCTGATGGAACACCTCTTCCTTGCAAGCCCTACGGAATGGTAACAGATCCCATAGGGCATGGATGTCCTCAGGCAGAGAGTTCTACCAGGTAGGGGCCAGGGCTGAAAAGGCCCCGGCCTTGGTCGAGGACAGCCAGTCTTGGGCTGGGGACTACCAGGAGGTTCTTATTTCCAAATTGTAATGCTTTTCCTGGGACATATTGAGAGAGGTGGTCCCAAAGATATGTGGGTCCCTGACCGCTAAAGGCCTTGAAGATCAAAACCAGAACCTTACTAAAAGCATTTGGTCTTGTGTTTGGATTTTTGCTTTGTTGAAAGTCAGGTGGGAATGACTGATTGCATTGGCCCTGCCTGTGTAGCTCTGCCATTCAATACATACGTTTGCAACTCTATGAGTAACACCTCAAGGAAGTCGTTTCTGCACCGTTATGGCTATGTGTGAAAGGACCCTTCTGATTGTAAGCTCCTTGGGGTTGGAAGGAGGAGGGGGTGCTTTTGGTCCTGCCGTCCTGTAAAGCACCCATGTAGCTTTAGTATTGTGCAAATATATGATGCCAGCAGTTCTATTCCTAGCAATCTAGCACTGCTATTGGAAATTTTATTTCAGTTTACTGACATACAAACATAAAAATGTTTTAAAAACATTTTTTAAATTGCAGAATGTTCAGCTGAATGGTACCGAAAATTCGGATTACTCGGTCTCCATGGAGAAATTTCGCCCCTACACAAAGTATGCTTTCCAAGTTCGTTGCTCAGCTGCTGAGCCCTTCTTCTGGAAGTGGAGCAAATGGAGTGAGAGTATACACCACACAACTCTGGAAGCCCGTAAGTTTAATGAGTAATGGGATGTTTTTCAAATCCAGGCATGGAAAAAGTCGTGGTTGAGCCAGGAAACGCAAGTAATGTAATTTGAAGGCAATTTAAACATCCCTGCTTAGGGAAAGCTCCTCTCAATTCAGAGCAGCATGTGGATTTGCAGATCATAAATCTTCCTCTCGAATTTAGAAATACTTGAATTATGGTCTTCTTTGTGTCAGTTTTGAAATTCCAGTGTCTGAAACTCAAACTGCAGTTGCCCTCCACAGATGGCACTATATGTACTGAAATCAGTTTATATGTGGGGGGGGGGGGAGGCATGAGCAAACTGGCCCTGCATCCTGTCTATATGATCCTTGACTCTGGCACATAGGCTGTAAGGCCAAGCTCAGGAATGTTCTGCTCATGGGGATGGAACCTGCGTGCATACACTTACTTCACACAGAGCTTCCGTGCTCCATAGGGTGGAGCACATTTGTGTCTGCTCTCCCTCTGCAGTGATTTCAACATGTCAAGTCATTGGAATCAAGCAGCACATATGGAGTTTTAATCATAGATGACCTACATAAAGCTTGAGGTGTCAAAAATCAGATTGTTTCCTAGAATCGTTAATCTGGCATTTTTTAATTGAAAATGTGTTCTGTTTTAGATGTTTAATATTTGGAAAAGATCTCCTTTTAACGAAATGGCAGCCTAGTGGCATTTTAAAATGGTTCACAATTTGTTAAAAAGGAAGTAACGGACATCTGTTTCCTCAATTTAAAGCACACGGTACAGACGGAAATCGATACGCATCATGTTTAATAAAGCAGATTTAAAGGAATTTTTCCCTCTTAAAATTGGTGTTTTAGATTTGTTGCCATAGCATGGGCTAATGGTATATTCTGTTGGGGGGGGGGGATCTACAGTTTTATGCAAATCAGAATTTTACTTCTTTATATTCAGTTATATACATATGCCTTTCTGTCTGTTCCTTCCTCCTCTTCTTTTGCATAATCCCTGTGTCTTAATATACATACATGTGTATACATTTGCAAACCCCTGTCTTACACACTTTTATTTACACCATAATAGCTGATGAACACCTGATCTATTCCGCTGTACCCCTGCCGAGGAAACATAAGTTCATAGCGTACTGATTATACTTGAAAGTTGGGTGACTTGAAATGTTCATACACATACCGTAGTATCTTGACAGCTGAGCCAATAGAAGACTTAATTTTGAGTGCTCACAGCCACTAAAGCCTTTGTAATTAAAGACCGCAAGTGGTACTTATATCTGGTTCTCCCTCCTCCCCATCATATTTGTCTGATATTGGGGGGTGCAAGTGAACAAAACCACTTTTTCTGCAAATGTACATGTTTTGTGCTTTGCCGTATCACTGTTCTCTCCTTGACCACAGTCAATGTGCTAAAAGATCACACAAAGCTGGCTTTGATGCTCAGTAGATGTACCTCCTTTTGAGAAACATGAGGCTGTGGGAAGCAGTCGGCAGGAATGATTTCTGTGGTGTTGAGTACTGGCCATCGTTGCAAGCAGATGGTCTGGCCCCCAAGGGAAGGACTTGGTGTCAGCTGATAACAAGTCATAGTTTATTTTGTGTAATTAAAACTGTCCTTTCCTAGCTCCGGCAAGAGGACCAGATGTTTGGCGAGACAGAAGTCCTGATGGAAAAACTGTAAACATCTTTTGGAAGGTACCCTTTGTTTGTTTAGTCGTGTTGTTCAATTTTTGCTGTTTCCAGATGTGGTGCTGGTCATCTGTAAACCACTGAGCCAATTTACACAGTTGTCTCTGGTGAGGAGATGTTCCTCCCCTCAGGATGGGCGCGCAAACCGTTTTGTGATAACATGAAAGGTTACCATGTTCTGAATGAAATGTCTGACAGATTTCAGTCTGCAGTAGCTATTGCCGTATGGTAGCTCTTTTCCAAGACCAGGTTGTTATGTGTGTCTGGGGCATCATATCGCTCCTGCAATGAAAGACCTTCACTGGCTGCCAGGAGTCCCCATCCCCATCGTTTTCCTTGTTGGAAATGTATGTGTTTACAAGGTCTGACAATCCAGTCATTATAGAGTTAACTTGTTTGCCTAGTATTGCTATTGTTTGGACTGACCTGGAAGGGAAACCTGGCACAGAGCCAATGGGGAATTAGCCCGGGAAAAGTAGCTTCTATTGTGATACAAATGGGTTGTTTGTTTCAGGTGACTTCCTTTCTAGGGGTCGAGAAGAAGGACAGATTCTCCATTATCTGTGTGTAGTGTATAACAATGATTTGAACTGTCAGCAGCTTAGAAAATGTAGCTCTTAGGAGTTTGTTATTTTGTAGGTTTCCCAAATACCTTTTACCCTTAGAAATAAAGGTTTTTAAATGCAAATAAATCTCTTCTTTCCAACAGAGCAAGATCCATTGATACTCTGAGTATTTTAAATACTTTTGACTATTTTACAACATTCCTAAGGGTACCCCCTTAATTCCTCCCATGTAAATAAGTATTTGTAATACTCTTCTAATGTAAATGAAAATCACTGCCCCGAAAGCAGGGGCCCTGAGCCCTCAAAGTGCAAGAGGCAGAAGAAGGAGAGCTTTTTTTATATACCCTGCTTTTCTGTACTTTAAGGAGTCTCAAAGCAGTTTACAATCGCCTTCCCTTCCTCTCCCCACAACAGTCACCTTGTGAAGTAGGTGGGGCTGAGAGAGAACTGTGACTGGCCCAAGGTCACCTAGCAGGTTTCATGTGAAGTAGCAGGGAATCAAACCCAGTTCTCCAGATTAGCATCCACCACTCTTAACCACTGCACCGTGCTGGCAGGTGAGGAGGAGAAACTGAGAACTCTTGGGCTGCATGCAGTCTTCTCAGTGGCTTCAGTCTGTGACACTAACAGCTCTTCTGAAGCAGACTGGTGGCTTTAAGAGCCTGGCAGCTTACAGTCTTGAGACACACTCTGCTTCTCATAGCTGTCTCCAGAGAGCATGGAAGTCTGGTGTTTCATGGAGACCCTTGCTGGCCTTGCTGGCCCTGGCAAATGCGTGACCTTACTGCTCTCCGGAACTGGCAGTGAAATGCAGAATGTCTGTGTGAGGCCCTGGAAGCAGCTGGTCTGCTAATTTTGGAGAGGCTCTGTCTGAGGAGAAGGGCTGCAAAGAGGTTAGATTATTGTAGCAAAATGAAACAGACTTCTAGGGCTGCCTGGATAGAATGTTAAGAACGGCACCATCAGACTGTCTCTTTCTTCAGCACTGAGGCATGAGAGTTGGGTTTTGTTTTGTTTTCTTCTCCTCGTCAAGTCACAGCTGGCGTACAGTGACCCTGTGAGGTTTTCAGGGCAAGAGACATTAAGAGGTGGCTTGCGTGCCTCTGGTCTCTACCCTAGTATTCCTTGGTGTTCTCTCATCCAAGTACTGACAAGATCCACGCCAGCCTGCGCTAGCTTGGTCAGGGCATGAGAGTTGCACCTGACAGAGTTTACCCACGGTCTGAAGACTGAGAGACTGTCATATATATATATGTATGTATGTATGTGTATGTGTGTGTGTGTGTGTGTATATATATATATATATGAATCAGTAAAGTCTATTGCATAGATAGAACATCATCAATTTTAAAAAAATTATGTTCAATTAAAAACCCTTTAGACTAGGGACTTGTACCTCCTCTGATCCCCATAATTAAACCTGACCTGCCTTGCTAGAATTCCTCATAAGTCATCTGGATGCAGAGCCCATAGACCCTCACAGATCTCTCTGCCACCAAAGCTTTTCCTTGTCATGACAGACATTTTGTTTGCAACCTAGTAGGGCCTCGCCCAGAGCTCCTAAAATGCCCTGAAACAAGCAAAACTGAGCCTGTAGGGTTTTTAAAGGCCCTCAAAAGTTCCTTTATTGTTGTTGTCACATACTGCCTTTCCCCCACATTTCCTTCAACTATTTTTGTTTCCTTCACAATGTCTTTCTCAATAGCCACTACCTGTTTCTGAAACAAATGGATTGATACAGAATTATGAAGTGTGTTGGTTTGAACCAGATAAGGGTTCGATGCATAACGCCACGGTTCCTGCATACCACAACAGCACTACAGTAAATATTGAGGGAAAAGATTATGTATTTCAAGTTATGGCAAAGAACAAAGCGGGCTCCTCTCCTCCTTCTCAGATAAAGAGTGCAGAAGTTTCGACTGGTAAGTACAACATCAAGCAGAGAATCTGGGAATGTGGTGTGAGCAGCCTTTCAGAGATGTAAGAACTTGGAATGTGTGTCTAAAAATTATAAGAAATGGAATTTGAGCAGGTATAGCTATTCTCATCTTTCATAGCAAACTGCCTCTGCAGAAAACGTCTGCAGAGACCCAGCGTGATGTAGTGGTTAAGAGTGGTGGATGCTAATCTGGAAAACCGGGCTTGATTCCCCGCTCCTCCACATGAAGCCTGCTGGGTGACCTTGGGCCAGTCACAGTTCTCTCTCAGCCCCACCTACCTCACAGGGTGACTATTGTGGAGAGAGGAAGAGAAGTTACAGTTCTTTCAGAACTCTCTCAGCCCCATAAGATGCCTGTTGTGGTTCTGTCTGAGGAGAAGGGTTGCAAAGAAATTAGACTATTATAGCAAAATAAAGGAGGAAGGGAAGGCGATTGTAAGAGAAAAGCAAGGTATAAAAATGGAACTCCTCCTTCTTTTACGCAACTGCTAAATGAATGGAAGTCCTGCTGTGTTCCATTCTGTGTGGTCTTCTAGGAAACAACAAATACAACAAAGAGGTTAAGCAGAGGCACTTGGGACATCTCTGTCAGTTTCCATCACTGGTTATCACGGGATGGACAGAAATGTAGGACTTGCAGGGAATCACATATATTGTGGGCAGTGTTCCCTCTAAGCTGAGTTAGTGTGAGCCAGCTCACAGTTTCTTAGTCTCCAGCTCACACATTTTTGTCTTAGCTCAGGATGGAAGGATGGCTCCAAAGCAAACTGATTTATGTAGTAGCCAAACCGCTTGCTCACAACTTTAATGCCAGTAGCTCACAAAGTAGAATTTTTGCTCACAAGACTCCACAGCTTAGAGGGAGTATTGGTTGTAGGGTGGTAGCCTTCAGCCTATTGGCTGGGACCCTCAGGTAGATTGCAGTCGCACATGCTGAACTGTGAGCCCCTGCATAGTTGCCTGTTGGAAGGTCCTGCTGCTAGAATGTGAAAGTGCCACTGCTGCTGTTTCTTATTGCAGGTGTGCCTGGAATATGTGCACAGGTGATTTTCTCCCTTGGCCCATGCAATAAAGGCCTTAAAAAGCCTTGGATCTGTGGGACTGCCTCTTCCTATATGCTGCTCAGAGAGCATTACGCTGAACTGGTACCAACTTGCCGGTAGTCCCTGGTCCCAAAATAGTCAGGCTATCCTCAACCAGGGCCAGGGCCTTTTCAGCCCTGGCCCCAACCTGGTGGAACTCTCTCCCTAGTGAGATCCAGGCCCTGTAAGACTTGGCTCAGTTCCACAGGGCCTATAAGGCTGAGATATTCCACTGGTCATAAGACTAAGGACAGGGATGGCTAGAGAGATCAGTGGCCTCCCAGGTCTCCCCCTCCTTTATATTCTACTCTCTCCTGTTTAAGACCCCCCCCCCCATGAGGGGAATACAGACTGTATGCCAGCCACCTCAGGTAATTGTGGGATAGACATACGATGCCATTCAATTTTAACTGTACTGTATGTATTTTATTATTAGTTTATGTGTATTATATATTGTACGCTGTGGTGGCTCAAGTGGTTAAGACGCTGAGCTGCAGGCTGTGGAAGGTCGGTAGTTCAGCAGTTCGAGACCCGAGTGTGCCGCATGACGGAGTGAGCTCCCGTCTCTAGTCCCAGCTCCTGCCAACCTAGCAGTTCTAAAGCAAGAAATTGCAAGTAGATAAATAGGTACCACTTCGGTGGGAAGGTAACAGCATTCCGTGCGCCTTGGTGTTTAGTCATGCCGGCCACATGACCACGGAAATGTCTTCGGACAGCGCTGGCTCTTCGGCTTTGAAACGGAGATGAGCACCGCAACCCTAGAGTCGGATTCGACTGGCTTTCAAGCAAGGGAAACCTTTACCTTTACCCTGAGTCCTGCTTGCAGGAAATGGTGCAGGAGAGAAATCAAACTAAACTAAACTGGGAGAAGGAGTTGATTGCAGTGGATGAAGGATCCATGGAAACTGAATGAGTAGACGAATTCTTGGGAGCCCTGGGGCTGGTCTGAATGAAAGAGGATCTCTTGTTTGGATAGTTCAGTTGATGTAGGACCTAGTTTGTCCACTTAATGTGTCTAAGGCTACACTTGTGGAAAGAAAGGAGACAACAGTGTTTTGGCTTTCAGTGACTTTCACCAGAGATCTATGAAAGGACTATTGTCTATCTAAATCTCTAGGAAGAAGGAAGAACATGCTGCCGGTAGTATGATTAAAAATGACAGTGAGGCATGTGGGTTGGTATGGAGAATGAAGCAGTAACAGTGAAGAACAAGCGTGTTGTGACTCTTGCCCATATGAATAGCTCCATCTAGAGCTCAATTTTGTCAACCCTTGTTCTAGAGTCCAGTCATTGTATTGATAGCGCTTAAAGAGTTAGAGTCCTTCCAATCCTGAGACAGTGTTGTTTTCAAAGGTCTGTCCCCTATCTCCTTGTGAAGGAAGATGCTGAGAGGCTCGGCAGTAGATGGTAATGTCTGTAAAGATATCTTTAAATTGTCAGGTGTTGAAGAGATTATTCTCTGTTCTTCCAAAACGCCAGTCCCTGAGGGGTCAACTGATCGTGGTCTTTCTGAAACAGCTTGCAAGAATTCATCGGGTCTCTTATTAGCACTGGAAATAAGAGCAGGAGAATTAGCAGAAGAATTAGCATCATCAGTAGGACCAGTCCTTTCTAAAGGACGAGAGGCTAGTTTCTTAGCACAGATATTAATTGCTGTACTGTACTTGAGCATTGCGTCTTCACAGACCATGGTGGAATTTTGTTCTGAAAACAGTATCTGTGCTGCTGGCCTTCCTTACATAAGAACATAAGAGACGCCAATGTTGGATCAGGCCAAAGGCCCATCCAGTCCAACACTCTGTGTCACACAGTGGCCAGAAATACCAGGTGCCATCAGGAGGTCCACCAGTGGGGCCAGGACATTAGAAGCCCTCCCACTGTTGACCCCCCAGGCCACTGTAGACCCCCTCCCACTGTAGCTCCCAGGCCACAGACAAAATGAGTACAGCCTGAAAGCCAGATGTGGACAGGAAAACAGTGATACCACTCAGCTGCTGGCTTAGTTTTGCTGTTTTGACCTGGCAACTCTACCACTCAGCTGCATTGACTATTATGCCCTCAAGGGTTTTTCTTACATCCCAGAAGGAGGAAGGGATGTAGGAAACATCTCGCCTCCACACCAGCTGTGACCCGTACGTGAGACCTCTGGAATCCAATTCCCGTGCCACAATCCCCCGTGGGACGTGATTCACACTTTCAGTCTGATACACTATGAAGGCAATTATCATCCATTACATATTTTCCACGTGTCTATAAGTTGAGGTTTTCAACTTGTGTCCCAGGGAACCCTGGAACCTTTTCAGGATTTCCTCATCAAGAAGATTTGTAAGGGTTGACAGGCTTTTATGGAAGAAAACAGCTTGCCCACCCGTTAGTGACCGTGCCACAATCCCCCGTGGGACGTGATTCACACTTTCAGTCTGATACACTATGAAGGCAATTATCATCCATTACATATTTTCCACGTGTCTATAAGTTGAGGTTTTCGACTTGTCTCCCAGGGAGCCCTGGAACCTTTTCAGGATTTCCTCACCAGGAAGATCTGTAAGGGTTGACAGGCTTTTATGAAAGAAAACAGCTTGCCCACCCGTTAGTGAAGAATTATTTTAGGGAATTTCTCTCTTGTGTTCCATTGTGGTTAAAATAATATGCAGAATGGATAACAACTGGACAGAAGCAAACAAAACAGATCATGCTAAAACTGTGGCTACAGTAAACTTGCAACACTTTTTATTAGAATCAACCCAGTGACATATAGAAGTATGCAAGCTTTTGTGTTTCCCAGGGCTGTTAATCAGTCCAGATGTTAAATTAAAAAAAAAATCTTCTCCCCTTCCCTTTTATGACGTTAAAATCTTTTAATGCCAATATAGGTATAGTCTCTGACCTGGGCTGGTTCACCCGTCCCTGGGCAATCTGGTGGGCCACACCTCCCAATACTGATGCTGAACTTAGTGCAAACACCCAACTGCATAGCTCACTGCAGCCCAGAACTCCTGAGTTCAAGCAATTTGCCGGCTTCAGCCTCCTCGGCAGCTGGGATTACAGGTTCATGCCACCACGCCCAGCTGATATGCATAATCTTAAAACCATGATCTAAGAAAATCTGGGTTTTTTAAATTAACATCTGGACTGATGGAGAGTTCTGAAGAACTCACTAGCTCGTAGAAGTGCAAGATCGAGTACAGTAGCCCCTTAAAGACCAAAAAGATTTCCAGGGTAGAAGCTTTGCTAATAAAGAGTAGCTTTGATTCTTGACAGTTTATATATACCCTAGAAATCTTGTCGATCTTTAAGGGGCTATTGGACTCGATCATGTTCTTCCACAAGTTATTGAGTTCTCCAGAACTGTACATCAGTCCAGACGTTAATTTAAAAAAACAAAATACCTGAAGAAGTGAGCAAAATTGAGCTCAACATCCTGCCACAATTTTTTTAGCCTTTAAGGTGCTACCGGACTCTTCCTCTTTTCTTCTGCTTCTGGAATCAGTCTTGCTGTTCTACTGCAGACCAACAAAGCTACCCACCGAAAACTATCAAAAGCCAGTACATTATTGTGTGTCACTGGATTGCTTTTAATCAAAGCTATTACATGGATTCTGAATTTTTGGGCTTTGATATTTTTGGGCCAACATGGCTATAAACAACTTGTCTACAGTAAACAAGAACTATTAAAACCCAGTTATTACTGAAAACAATTCATCTAATAGCAGCAAAGCATAGCCATAAAAGAAGCAAACAATGAAATAAACATCCACCACAGTTCAGGAAATAAAATGAGGACAAAGCCCTTTGGAACAAGACACTTTATTTCTACGAGGCTAGAAACAACGATGGCAGGGTGGACCATCTGGCAGGCAAGCAACACCCGAAGCTGGGGGCCACCATGCAAAACTCACTGCAAGGAAATACACTCTTTTTCTAGGTTGCTCAGCCAAGGCACAGCAGCGGTGACAACCCAACTTTCCTAGCTAGGGCTCGGCCTAAAATGAGGATGTTCCTTAGAACATATCCCATAATCCTCTGCCCAGAGGCTGGCAGACTGGTGGAAACAGAAGGATTTCCCTGTGAGTAGAAGCTCAAAAACCACAAATGTGGCAGTGCACAAACAAGTGTTGTTAAAGCTCCCTATATGCTAGATGTCCTCCCTATCTCCATCGTGAATTCGCTCGCCTTTGCTCACATTGGGGTGGATCTTACCAGGATTTCTGCTTGTTCTCGTCAAATTCCCCTTCCCTCTGCAGCTACCATCCTTCTTGGCTTTTGTCTGTATGAGTCCATGATCCCGGGAAGAGCCTTTTCACCAGTGGGAAAACAGATGGGATCCAACCCATTGAGTAAACAAAATGGCAAACATTTCTTTTAAAAAAATTTTTTTGTGTGTGTCTGCAGCTGGAAGTCATGTTGACCTCTGGTGACTTGACCTCTACCGGGGGGTGGAGGATATTCAGAGGGGTGGCTGAATAAAGCCTGCCCCTGTCCGCCTGACTTGGTCTTCCAAGGAAATCTCCCATCCAACTACTAACCACAGTCGACCCTGCTTAGTTTCTGAGGACTGACGAGATCAGGTTTGCCTGGGCTATCCAGGTCAGGGCAAAATGGCAGACATTTTGGTTTTAAATAAAATAAAGTAACTCTCTGGGGACCAAAGAAGGGACTTTGTCCTTCAGAACTGTAGGATGGTCCAGGTGTCTGTTTTCTGTGGCTGTGAGCTAAACGAAGAGCTGGCAATTCTTACTCCTTGTTAGACGCTACTTAGGAACAAGGTTTGAGTGTCTGTCTCTGTCTGCGGCACCCCACGCTGTAACTCATTTCTGAAGCACTGTGAGTCATGGATTGCAGTCATGAAGTGTGACTCACCCAGAAAGTTGCAGGAGGAATAAGTTGGCAGCTTGTTTTTGAACTGCATTCTGTGCATTCTACAAATACTTTGGAGGCCCAGAAGAGAGAATGATGCTTTTGATTTCATTCGAGGTGTGTTGCGAGTTTCTGTGAGCTCTTTGGAAGGGAGACAGGAGCAATATGTCACTTCTGACTAACAGCCGCATATGATGAGGAAGGTAAGGCCCACAGAGATCAGTGGCACTTACTCATGAATAAAGTTACACAAGATGGAAGTTTTCTCTGTGTGGTCTTAAGTGTGTGGTAAACATTTCAACTATGGGTCTTTTACCAAACGGATGCAGTCCTACATATATTTCTTGTGAGTAGGTTCTAGTGAGACTTGCCTGTGTCATTTGGGTTCTTTGAGGTAGGAAATTTTCTAGCTTCCATAAACTTACCAAGTTCACTTGTGATATGCCACTGGTAGCTAGAAATAAATATTATCGCAGTAAGCTCCTGCACTAAACAGATCTCCTCCACCCCGCCCCCGGTTCTCTGTCATATGCCAGTTCAAGTCTATATTTGGTATTTGTCGGTGTTCCAGGCTGAGCAGCTAATGGATCAGCAGTCTTAAGTATTGCATTAGCTACTGACAAAATCATAGGGAAGGAAGGGAAAATGTATGCTGGAAAATGTATTTAGCACGCCCATCCTAAAGGCATTTTACTTGTAGGAACTATTAAGGGTACTACATAAAGTAATACTTGTTTACTTGTTTCATACAGTTTGTTTTGGTTAAGACATGTCGCTTGCTCCACAGTCTGTTTTATCCAGACTGATTCCTAATAGAGAGCTGGAAAATCTGAATTTAAGCCAATACAGTCCTGATGAGCTTTTAATAGACTGAAATCTGATTTACTTGCCCCAGTACAAGCAGATATTAGGTCGGTGTGCCCCGTATCTTGTTACGAAAATACCTTTGCATGTGCTCTAACAGTGTAGTTCCCTAGTATAAGAGAATGGAAATAATAATAATGGAAATCTTGTATCTCTGTCCATCTGTGAAAAGCAAATTGTGTGTGTTGACAGCTTTGATTTGGATTGGGTGGATACGAAATGTTCCTTTAACAGGCTGTGTGGGCCCTGGGATAGGTAATGGGCAAATCTGTAATTTCTGACCAGTCACCCCAATTATGTATCAGGCTACCTGGTCAGCCACAATTACAGAGGTGCTGCAGGCTGAAGAATAAATCTGTAGCTGTGACTGCAGCAGTCACATGCAAAGGTGTCTTAAGTTCAGATTGTCTTCAGTAGGAAATGGGCGCTGTACTAAACATCTCTGGTCTGCCTCTTCTTCCCTTCTCACTTGAAAAGGCATTCGGTTTCCTGGGGGAAGGACATGAAAGTAGCAGTTAAGAGTATATTTATTTACAGAATTTATACCCTGTCTTTCTGCCCTCATCAGGGCCACCAAGACAGCGAATAGATTAAAGGCACACATAATTAAAAACACATTTTAAAAACCATTAAACCCCCGTGTCATTAAAACCAAGTGAAGATCCACACATGCAAACATAAAAACAATTAAAATGACATGAAGGAGCGATCACTGAGGGAACACCAGATGAAACAAAGAAGTCTTCACGTGCTGACAGAAGACTGCAACAGAAAGGGACTGGAAGGCCTCTCTAGGGATAGTACCAGAATTTTGGTGCCACACAATTGCCACCATTCTAATCTCAGAAGGCAAGGGGGGCTTCAGAAGATGCCTCCCAATCCCAGCCTGGAAAGATGGCCCAGAAGGACACCATTATCAATGGTCTCAAAAATCTCTGAGAGGTCCGGTAAAATCAACAGAGTTGTCCTGGGGGGGGGGGGCTGTGGTGTACTCCCAGTGTAGGTCATTTACGAGTCCCGTAAACAGCCCTGAAACCAGATTCATCTGGAACATGCTTGCGATTGAGACCAGGGCCCTGCAAGACCTGTTGCAGGTTCACAGGGCCTGTAAAACAGAGCTGTTCCGTCAGGCCTTTGGCTGAGACAGTGAACATCTACCAGCAGGCCTCCCTGCTGCTGCTACATGAGACCATCATGGCTCGGCATCGGCCCTCTTATTTTCCCGGCTGTAGAAACTGGAATTAAATGCATTGCACTGCCCATTCTAAATATTATAATTGGTTTTATTGTACTATTTCATTGTATTATCTTAGATTGTTTTATATTTATTGTTGTGAGCCGCCCTGAGCTCATTCATGGGAAGGTTGGGATATAAATTGAAATAATAAATAAATAAAAATAAATAAATAAAAGTTGTTCCGCCACCACCTATTCAGTCACCTGGCTCAAAAATGGAACACTTGAGACTGGTTGATATTTACTGAAATACGAAGCTCTGGAAGGGGGGGGGGGGGAGGAAGTGGAGAAATAATAATAGTAGTAGTAGTAGTAGTAGTAGTAGTAGTAGTAGTAGTAATTACCCTGCCCTTCACTTGGACTTTTGAAGCTTACCAATCTCCTTCCCTTCCTCTCCCCACAACAGACACTCTATGAGGTTGGTGGGGCTAAGAGAACTCTGAGAGAACTGTGACTGACCCAAGGTCACCCAGCTGGCTTCATGGGGAGGAGTGGGGAATCAAACCCGGTTCTCCTGATTAGAGTCCGCACTCTTATCTCTACACCAAACTGTGTGATGCTCTAAATGGGTGGTTTTTGTGCAGCTTTAATTTTAGAGGGGGGACTTGTTAGGCATCAAAAGGTATGCTGTTGTGATGGTTCTCTATACATTTGTATTGAACAGGTAGGAAAAGAAGAGTCTAAATAACTGAATACATGAAGAAAGTCTCAAGGACTAACTTTAGGCACTCTCTGTGTTTCAGGCAGTCCCACGACTGAAGAGGGTTTTGCAACAGGGGATGGGGTTTCCATTGATTGGCTCCGTGATCCTGAAGTCACCTGTGGCTACACAGTGAGATGGTGTCATCCGACTGGGCCTGAACACTGTGTTGTCGACTGGGAAACGTTTCCTTCCAATGTGACACATGCTGTGATCAAATCTGGTAAGAAAAGGGTATTTCACTCTGTAGATGCAAGGGTTTGGGGTTGTTTTCATGGAAGACTGCCTTTGTAAATAAGAGCGCCAATGGTTGGAGAAGCCATAGCTCAGTGGTAGAGCATGTGTGTAGGATGTGCCAGGCCCCCAAACTTTCACTGTTCTTCAGCAAACCATCTTATGTAGCCGAACCACTGAAGGTGGCTGCTTGAGGCCTTGGAAAATTGCTAGACTTGATGGGCCATTTGGAGATGATGGCACAGCATCTGGCTTATAAGATGGTTTGGAGTGTACCTATCAGGTGTGCTGTGTTTCTGAAATGATTCTCCCTCTTTGCTAGTACCAAACTGAGAGTTCCTCCAGGATTCCTCCCAAGATTTCTGTTTGTGTGTCCCTTCATGGTGCTAGCAGTTGTTTGCTTAATTGTAGCCAAGTTGCATGGGCTGTGTGCCCATCCATCTGTGTTTTGTTTTGTTTGGGGAACAGAGCAAGTGTGGGAAAACATCTTGTGTTTTAATGGGCCTCTTTGGTGTAAATGGCCAGTGGCCACAACCCTTTTCCTGTTGGACTGTCTAGGGCCTGTGACAAAATAACAAGGGCTCCAGTAGCTAAACTGTCTCTCCTTTGGAGAAGCTCCCGATAACATATAGTTGATGACAGAGATCTGCCATTGCCTTGCAAATTGCCATTTTATCATAATCACAGCCTTCTACCTGAAAATCTTAGCCAACAGGGGGAATGCAAATAGCATGATATTGACAATGGATACAAGGGTTCTAATAGGATCAAGCAACTGGGTGCTGGCATTTATCGTTGTTTATTTTATCGGGCTTATATCCCGCCCTCCCCCACAGGTGGGCTCAGGGCGGTCACAGCATATAAAACATAACAGTTATTAAAACCTAGAATTGAAAACCAAATCTAAAATAATACAGCACAAAGATGGCAGCTTACTCGTAGCTTCAGAAAATCCATAATGCCTCCCAGAGGTCGTTTCGTAGAAAAAGAGCTAGGGGAACTCATTAGCATAACTCATTAGCATATGCCACCCCCCCCTGACATCACCGGAAGTGTGTCATAAGGCCACACACCCCGCCCCCAACGATCCCATGAGGGGCCCAGCAGTGGACCTGCAAGGCCGGCAGGAGTGCAAGGAAGCCCCGCGAAGGCCCTCCCTGGCCCCAGGCAGGCAGGGGTGGGGAGAAGAGGGAGGAAGCAACTTACCCTCCCTCTTCTCCTGCCTCCTCCTGGCTGAATGAGGGCCGGAAGCGGGGCGGCCGGAAGCAGGGGGTGCCCCCCGTACCTCACCTGGGGGAACTGCGATCCCCCACGATCCCCCCCGAAATGACCTCTGATGCCTCCTGCAAGACGTTAGTCTTGGCAATGGGGCTGGTGCAGTAGACAGGGGAGGCCGAGATCGTTGGATATCTGCCACCTCAACTGAACGCCTAGCAGAACAGCTCTGTTTGAAGGCCGTGTGGAATTGTAACAAGTCCTGCAAGGCCCTGGTCTCAGCTGGGAGCGTGTTCCACCAGGCCAGGGTCAGAGCAGAGAAAGCCTGGGCCCTGGTTGAGGCTAAGTGGACGCCTTTTGGGCTGGGGACTACTGGGAGACGTTGATTTGCATGGAGCTTGTAACTGCATGAGAAGCTGGCTGCTTGTAGCTGTGGCCCACTATCCCAGTCTTCGCTCTGCAGCTACACAGAAGTCTGGACAACAGGGGTTTAACTGAGTACGCAGCTGCTGCATGATTTGCAAGCACCCAGAGCTATCCTGATGTGAGTCCTTGAGGTACACACAGGATCTTCCTTCCTTGGGTCAGGCATGTTTGGAGGTAGGTGGGGGAAAAATTGAACAAACACAGAAAAAAACCCAAATATCAGTGTAAGAGTACAGTTAGGATCCTTCCTGCTTTGAGGGAGCTGCAACATGGTATTTCCTGGCTTAGTGAGGATTAATTATGGCAAAAATTTAGCCATCTAGGAACAATTCCTTCTTAATCTTTTGCAAGGAATAAAATAATGAGTTGCAGAACTTCTGTTCTAACACTCATGGAAGCCTGGTTCTAATATACAATTGAGCTATTGTTACTTGTATGAAAACATGCATTTACATATAATCAAAGCAGAAGAATGTGTTGTTGTTTTTTTTAAAAAAAATGATATTCTTGTCTCACAGCTCTTTTTCAGCCAGGACAGAGGTACAATTTTTCTGTCCTTGCTTGCAAAGAGAATGGATACCAGCTAATGAAATACGTAAATGGCTACTCAAAAGAACTGAGTAAGTACACTTGCCTTTTGCTTAAAAGATAGTGAAATGTAAGAGAAAAGATGCATGAATATGACTGGGATTTATTTAACTAATGCCAAGAGATCAAAGTAGTAGTTACTGGATTTACCTTGAACTTTGTATGCATGTGTGTAACAATTGGGTTACCCTGCAGTTGTCAGTTGCTGGCTCTTCACCTCAACTGTAAGTTTAAGGTGGCACCAGCAGGGGTACTACCATTTGTTTGTAGCTGGCTGGCCGTGTTGGCCTGAGGTAGAAGATCAAGATTTGGGTCCAGTAACACCTTAAAGACCAATGAGCTTTGCAGGATATAAGCTTTTGAGAGCTGCGGTAGCTCAAGTGGTTAAGACACTGAACTGCAGGCTGTGGAAGGTCAGTAGTTCAGCAGTTCAAGACCCGGGTTGCCACATGATGGAGTGAGCTCCCATCTCTAGTTCCAGCTCCTGCCAACCTAGCAGTTCGAAAGCAAGAAATTTGCAAGTAGATAAATAGGTACCACTTCGGTGGGAAGGTAACAGCGTTCCGTGCGCCTCGGCGTTTAGTCATGCCGGCCACATGACCACGGAAGCGTCTTCGGACAGCGCTGGCTCTTCGGCTTTGAAACGGAGATGAGCACCACAACCCTAGAGTCGGACTCGACTGGCTTTCGAGCAAGGGAACCTTTACCTTTTTACCTGACAAAAGGTCCTTTTGTATACCCTGGAATTATAGTTGGTCTGTGAGGTACTACTGGATTTAATACTTGCTCTTGAAACAATGAGCACTGGGACACCAGAGAAGACCTAGATATAAATGGGTGTGTTCGTTTGAGAGGGGGTTGCTTTCATTTAAGAATGCATCCACTTAATCACGTATGCAGCGCTTACCTAGAGTTGCTCCTGGGCTGTATTCCAGTTTATTTCTTCTCTGTACACTCTGCAATTGAAGTTGGTCTGATGGAAGATGCTGCCTGTATAATGGATCGTTGCCTTTTAGGCTAGGCAGCCTAAAATGCTCAGTGGCCGTGTTTGTTTCTAATTTGTGCTATCAAAACATAACCCTCTCCCTCCTTTTGCCTTCTACCCAGGTCCAAGAATTAAACCCTCGGTGAGGGTGGAACATACCACTTCAGATTCCATCTTGATCACATGGGAGATACTTCCTGTCAGTGACCGTGGTGGCTTCTTAAAAGGCTATTTACTTCAGTTTGCCAAAGGGGAAGAAGGCAAAATACAGTCCAAGGGTTTCGAAACAGGTAAATGGTGCCTCATGACTGCCTGTCACTTGTGAAAGGTGATTTGTGACAAATTGTGCTTCAAACAGCAGATGTGCTGTGCAATGTTCCCTCTAAGCTGTAGAGTCTTTTGAGCAAAAATTCTACTTTGTGAGCTCCTGGCATTAAAGTTGTGAGCGAGCCGTTTGGATACTGCATAAATTAGTTTGCTCTGGAGCCGTCCTTCCTGAGCAGAGACAAAAATGTGTGAGAAGAAGAAGAGAAGAGATTGGATTTATACCCCGCCCTTCACTACCCAAGGGAGTCTCAGAGCGGCTTACAAACTCCTTTCCCTTCCCCTCCCCACAACAGACACCCTGTGAGGTGGGTGGGGCTGAGAGAACTCTGACACAAATTGCTCTTTCGGGAACAGCTGTGCCAGAGCTTGTGACTGACCCAAGGTCACATCAGCAGGTGCAAGTGGAGGAGTGGGGAATCAAACCCGGTTCTCCCAGATAAGAGTCCGCACACGTAACCACTACACCAAACTGGCCAGGGGCTAAAAAACTGTGAGCTAGCTCACACTAACTCAGCTTAGAGGGAACACTGGTGCTGTGTGGTATTGACAGTCCAAATAAAGAGCGGAATCTTCATGACACTTTCTGGTACCACCCTCCACTGAGATTATGGATTGGATCCAGCAGAATGCTTCCACAGATGGAGTGTGACTTTCTCAGATATCACAGCTGCACTGTCTCACAGCCTCGGATGCCCCTGGAAATGCTGCTTCTGGCCCCAAGAATGTCACTGGGGGGCATTTTCTGCTGCAGTGGAGGGGGAGAGTGATGAGAAAGTCACATGTATAGAGGGAGGGATGAGAAAGCCACATGTATAGGGGGAGGGACAGAGGCAGTGTTCTCTGTAAGCTGAGTTAGTGGGAGCTAGCTCACAGTGTTTTAGCCTCCGACTCACACATTTCTGACTTAGCTCAAGAATGACTGGCTCCAGAGCAAACTAATTTATGCCACAGCCAAATTGCTCGCTCATAATGTTAATGCCAGTAGTTCACAAAGTAGAATTTTTGCTCACAAGACTCTACAGTTCAGAGGGAGCATTGGATAGAGGAATTATGTTATGCCCTTTTGTTTTTAATCTCTTGCTCGATCTGGTGCTCTATATGCTTGTGAACATGTTCTTTTTAATGAATATGTCATAATTTTTGATGCTGATAGTGGTTCCCTGTACCACATAGACCTCCGACATCTTGGGCATGCTATGGTAAAAGGAGCAGCAGGAGGGCAGGGGAGGGGCAGTCAGTTGGCAGGGGGCTACTCCCCCAGTGGTGCACAAGCAATAACCTGGCCCCGTGATAACCAGACACTGGACAGTGGGAGACACAAAGGCAAAGCCTCAGAGCTTGGAAGGGAAGCTGGGAGTCCTGGCCCTCCCAGTGGGCAATCCCTACAAAGGTAAGGTGATGGCAATGGGTGAACAGAGAAAGAGAGAGAAAAACCTCTCCAGGTGTTGGGGAAACCTTGGACGGTGGAGTAGAATAGAGCCTGCAGCTCAGAGCAGGAGTATTCTGCCACAGTTTCCTTTCCACCCGTGGAAATGTTTGGCTGGATCCAAGCTGTACTAGTTTGTCTGCAGCAGACTTGCGAACCTCAACTGCAGAAAGGCTGTCACTTTTCTCAGATGCTCATGGCGCTCCCGGTGCTTTTAACCAACTGCACACTGTCTTGCTTGCTCTTACAAACCCTTTTTTAACTGAATTTTGCTTCTGAGATGCATTGAAGGATGGTAGTGGGGGATGAGTTTGGATATTTGATGTATTCTTACCCCGCCCCCTTCTTTTTAAACCCATGCTGTCCAGAGTTGTTCAACATTTCGGACCCTAAGCAAACAAAACTCAGAATATCAAACCTTCAAGGGAAAACCAGCTACCACCTGAATTTATGCTGAATTTTGCTTCTGAGATGCATTGAAGGATGGTAGTGGGGGATGAGTTTGGATATTTGATGTATTCTTACCCCGCCCCCTTCTTTTTAAACCCATGCTGTCCAGAGTTGTTCAACATTTCGGACCCTAAGCAAACAAAACTCAGAATATCAAACCTTCAAGGGAAAACCAGCTACCACCTGAATTTAAGCGCCTACACAGCTGGAGGGGTTGGACCTGGGCGCAACCTCTACGTGACCACAAAGGAAAATTGTAAGTGGCATCATGCTTTGTGCTTTCAGTTCGGGGGGTTGCTGGGACCTTGTTCATGGTAGAATGACAGTTTGGTGTACAATACTAAAACAGCAAATGCCCTATTCCTGCAAAAAATATATCTTCCAATGATGATCAGAATATTCAATATCATGATTGGATTTTGCCGAATCATGGAAGTACATGATTCTGTACGCTCCCCCCAACAGCGTTCTACTCTGAAACTGACAGTGGTTGCCTTCAGGCATTACAATAAACTGCAGTTCATAAGCTGGCCGTTTGATAAAACCCAAGTGAGTTGTGACAGTCCAGCCCCGTGGAGTTGCGATGTTCCATTGTGATGGTCCAACAGCCGATGCTTGCTTGGTCGGAGCTAGTCTAGGATTTCAAACTGTGGTTTGTAATCTGGATTGGTGTTGAAAATGCGGTTATGGCAGACATCTAGGGTTTTGGATGCTCTCATTGCCTTGGGGGCACACTGACATGGTGGTTTCATGACAAGAGTTCTTCAACTTTAAGCTGCTACACCATGCTGATTCATTGCACCTGTGTGATACAAGGGATCATTTCATGGAATTCTGCACCAGGGCCTTCGGCGGTTTACGTGATGCGGCCAGCTTCTGCAGTGCCTCTGGCCACTGAACTGGATTCTGGCACTTTCCTCTGGCTATTTTGGGGTGCAGGAAACTAGTATATTGTGGGGCTGTAGCTAATTTTATTTGCATTACCCCAGCTGCTGACAAAGCATCACTATGCAGCTAATTTTATTTAGGCATTTATATGCTGGTCTCCCCCCCCAAAAAAATATATATACACCCAAAGCTGCTTACAAGGTAGAAAAATACAGTGGAAACAAATAGGAAAATGAGTGGGGAAAGTCTTCCCATTGCAGGACAAGTCTTTCTCTCTGCCAGAAGATCTTGCTTCCGGCCCCAAGCTACTACCTGTGGGCACCTGGGACTAGGGGTGTGCAAAAAAAAAAATCGGCCCAATTCGGATTCGGCGGAATTAGGCAGAATCAATTTCAGCCAGCAGAAAGACTCCCGCATGTCAATTTCAGCAGTTCCAGCCCATTGGGGAGTCTTTTGGCCAGCCGAATGTCGATTTCGGCCCCATTATATCCTATGAGCCATTAAAGTCAATGGTGAAAACATAGGGTATATTCTGGGAACTGGAGGGGAGGGGGTTTGAAGGAGAGGCTCCAAACTCACAGGGTAGCTGCTGGAGCCTCTCCCCAAGATACCCACCAAGTTTGAAGAACATTGGACCAGGGAGGTCCAATTCTACGGGCCCCCAAACAGGTTGCCCCCATCCCCTCCATTGTTCTCTATGGTGGGCAATTCGGCGGCAAGCCAGTTCAGGTCAGAGAATCTGAATCGGCCTGCAGCAGTTTAAAGGGGCCCGAATAGGCCATTTTTGGTGGTGCATTCGGTTCAGATGAACCGAATGCACATCTCTACCTGGGACAGCCCGGGCTTCAAAAGGTTGCCAGGAATAATCCGGCCTATAAGGGCTGAATAGGCAGCCTCTTTGTATGATCAGCGAGAGGCTTCTCTGCAACTCCTTTCCATTTCTGCACCAGCCCAGCAGATCGAGCCAGCTGCAGTTTTGTCCCTCTGCAAAAGGAAGCGACACCCTTTCCCTTCGGCCAATATTGGCTTTCCTACCCTGCAGCCCAAGAGGCATTTTCAACATACCAAATCCTGTAGAGGCTGCACGTGGAGAAGCCAAGCATCACTTCAGGAAGAATATCAAAACCTTTGTGTAATATAGTTATTTAGTACTGTTTTAGTACGTGGATTGCAAGAGTGAATCTAGAGATTTCAAATTCCATTTATGACAGGCTACTAAAGGGTAACTAGCTACTTTATGGAAACTTGATGCAGTCTTACAAAGCACTGTGTGGTTTTGTGGCTTCAACATACTTGCAAGTAGGCCCCAGTCCTTTCTTTGGCCTGCACCGTTGTTAGGAGCAGCTGACAGACTTTGCTGTCTAACTCGTTTTTTCTCTTATATTTTTCAGCCGTGGGATTAATCATTGCCATCATCATCCCAGTGGCCATAGTTGTTGTGCTTGCATTGGTGACCACCATCCTTTGCTACCGGAAGAGGGAATGGTAAATACTTGCATGGCCTAAACATTTGTTGTCTTGCCAGTGAGGGGGAGAAACAGTGAGAAGTAGACAACAGTTCTTGTTATTCTCTGGTACCACAGTGTCCAGTACATAACTGGTACAACCTAACTGTGAAAAAGGGAGAGGAGCAAAAGTTGTTGGTATCTTTTTAAATAGATGGAACTTCAGTGATACATGGCACTGGAAGAGCCATTTGTGTGTGTGATTTCATCATAGGAATAGGCTCTAAACATTTTCCCGCCTAAGGCAGCTGCAATGTGAGAGGAGTGCTCTGAATCCCTTGCATTGGCAAAGAAATCCACATGCTGTTGCCAGTCTTTCTGTGCCATCCCAATCTGAGGACTGAAATAGCAAGCATGCCACATGAACACATGAAGCTGCCTTATACTGAATCAGATCATCATAATCTGTATTAGTCTATCAGTGTTGTCTACTCTAACTGGCAGCAGCTCTCCAGAGCTTGGGCAGAGGTCTTCCACATCACCTACTACCTGATCCCTTACTGGAGAGGATGAGGATGGAACCTTCTGCATGCCAAGCAAATGCTCTACCACTAAGCTGTGGCCCCTGTGAGGGTCCCTAAGAATGGTGGCTCAGTAGGAGATAGGGTTGCCAGGTCCTTACCTTGCGCCAGTGGGTGGGTGTGTCAGGGTGATGTTGCGCATGATGTCCCCAACATGATGATGTCATGCAGAAGTGACGCCATCACACCAGGGATGTTGCATGGTGACACTCTGGTTTTTGGGCTAACTCGATGGTAAAATTGGGCTCAAACCATAGAGTTTCACTCAAATACCAGAGCGTCACCATGGAGTGTCCCTGGTGTGATGATGTCACTTCCGCGTCATGTCATCATGGCAGGGATATTGCACAGGGTCATAACTGTTGGGGGTGGGGCTTCCCCTGCTGGCCAGCGGTGAGCAGGAGCCAGCAAAATTTGGGGGATCCCTTGCTCCCACCTGGGTACTGGCAACCCTTGTTTTAGATCACATGCTTTGCATGGGTGAGAGGCCATTTCCTGTTAAAGAATCTAGGGCAGCAAGGGAACTTTCTCTCCCTGATGAGCTGCTGTCACTCACATTAGGCCATAGGGAGCTACATGAACCAGTGGTCTGATGTAGCATGAGGCAGCGCGCATGTTCATATATATCCCATTTCAGATTTGCCTCTCAGATTTCATATGCTCCATTGCCACCACGAGGAACCACTTGGAGTACTTGTGCAGTCAGGCCAGTCCTGACCTGGACTTTTTTTCATCCTCATTCCTTTTGTTCACGGTTTCAAAACCTTTTAAAGACTGCTTCCTGAGCTGCTTTTTGTCTACAAAATACATATCAGTAATGAAGAATGCATACATGTATAACTTGTGACTTTTCCTATGAAATACTTATCAGCAGGCCCCAGTCCTCTGGAGGTCTTTACTTGTAAGCATTTTGAACAACAAAGCTGTGCATTTAAGTATGCATATATCTTAAGGCAGGGGTTCCTAACTCTTTTCATCCTGTGGCCACCCATAAAATTCTGGCACAGCGTGGTTGGCACAGTTGCAAAATGGCTGCCACCGGAGGCGGAGCCAGCCAGAAAATGGCTGCTGCAGCTGACCTTCAGTCACACATGAAGAATGCATACATGTATAACTTGTGACTTTTCCTCTGAAATACTTATCAGCAGGCCCCAGTCTTCTAAAGGTCTATACTTGTAAGCATTTTGAACAACAAAGCTGTGCATTTAAACACGCATATACCTTAAGGCAGGGGTTCCTAACTCTTTTCATCCTGTGGCCACCTATAAAATTTTGGCACAGTGTGGTTGGCAGAGTCGCAAAATGGCTGCCACCGGAGGCGGAGCCAGCCAGAAAATGGCTGCTGCAGCTGACCTTCCGTCACACAGAAAAGATCATTTGGCTGTGGTGCTTTTGTTGTTGTTCAGTCGCACAGTCGAGTCCAACTTTTTGCGACCCAATGGACCACATCACTCCAGGCCCTTCTGTCTTCCATCATGTTCCGGAGTTTGCTTATTTCATGTTCATTGCATCAATAACACTGTCTAACCATCTCATCGTTTGCCGTCCCCTTCTTCTTTTACCTTCAATCTTTCCCAGCATGAGAGAGCTGTGGTGGCAGCTGCTGCCAGAGCAACATTTTATAAAATCTCAATAGCCAATCAAAGCTCCAATGGCCAATCAGAAGCTTTGCTGGGCAAAGTTCCACCCACTTTCTAAAAACACTGGGATAAATGCTTTTCCAGGTCTGGATAGGATGGTTCCCTTAACCCACTTAATAGCACCAGCATGATGATGATGAAATCTAAACGTAGCTTTTGTATGAAGTTAAAATATGTTCGACAGGGCAGATTAAAGGGGGGAAGGTGGCTTTAGAGAGGCCTCCTGATCTAGAATTCAGTATGATACGATTATGGTGCATGGGTTTTCCTGTTCATTTCAATGGAAGGAGCTCTGTGTGCACATGGAAAGTGTTATTGAATCTGCTGGGAAACCTCCATTTGGAAGACTCTTCATGTCTAGATTCCCACAAGAGACTGCTGGAATCGAAACTTCAATACAAACTGCAGTTAGTGTGTGTTTAATTAAATAGGTTGCTGCAGGGGTCATTTCGTAGAAAAAGAGCTAGGGGAACTCATTAGCATAACTCATTAGCATATGTCACACCCCCTGACATGCAAGGCCAGCGGAAGTGCGAGGAAGCCCCGCCAAGGCCCTCCCTGGCCCCAGGCAGGCAAGGGTGGGGAGAGGCGGGGAGGAAGCAACTTACCCTCCCTCTTCTCCTGCCTCCTCCTGGCTGAATGAGGGCTGGAAGCGGGGCGGCCAGAAGCAGGGGGCGGGGCTTCATTGTGTGCCCCACCCCCCTGCACCTCCCCCCGAACTGTGTTCCCCCGTGTTCCCCCCCGAAATGACCTCTGGGTTGCTGTATTCTTTAATCACTACTTGTGGGGCAGTTTGTTGGAAATTCCTGACAATAATATCTATGTTCTTACTTCCATAGGATTAAAGAAACCTTCTATCCTGACATTCCAAACCCTATGAACTGCAAAGCTTTGGAGTTCCAGAAGGGTCCATGTGAGGTAATTGTTCTCATTTTATCACTCTGTTCTCTTGTTAGCAGATACTTAGAAGATGGTGATAATGGGGGCAGGAAGTGAAGAAAGCTATCTTCCTGTTTCCTTTTTGAGGTGGAAGGAAGTTGTGTGTTTCAGAGTTATCATTATTGTGTTTATTGAGCCTCTTGACCTAGAAAAGGTGGCTTTAGCTTTTGGGGAAACAGAGATAGGCTGATGACGAAGGATGCTTGTATGGAACAAGGTACAGGGACAAGTACCTGGTAGAGTAAGTAAACTGGTGGAGACTTGAATGTTAGCGAAAAATCTCTTTGCAGTGAGTTTGATTCTTCAAAATTCCGAGGTCTTCCAGTAGGTGCCTGAAGTACAAGGAGACGGATTGTCCCTCATAACAAAGCTGTCCCTGAAATTACCTGCATTCAGTTATTTTTTTTTAAAAAAAATGGTTAAAAGGTAAAGGTTCCCTTGCTCGAAAGCCAGTCGAATCCGACTCTAGGGTTTCAAAGCTGAAGAGCCAGCGCTGTCCGAAGACGTTTCTGTGGTCATGTGGCCGGCATGACTAAACACCGAGGCGCACGGAACGCTGTTACCTTCCCACCAAAGTGGTACCTATTTATCTACTTGCAATTTCTTGCTTTCGAACTGCTAGGTTGGCAGGAGCTGGAACTAGAGATGGGAGCTCACTCCATCATGCAACACCCGGGTCTTGAACTGCTGAACTACTGACCTTCCACAGCCTGCAGTTCAGCGTCTTAACCACTTGAGCCACCGCAGCTCCTTTAAAATGGTTACACATGTTTAATAAAAATGATCTTGATATTCACTGTTAGCTCAAAACGTGTCAGGAATTACTTTTATTTTATTAAAGACTTTAGAGCCCTGCTTGCTCCACCTGGTTATTTTTTAGAACGTGTGTTTTACTCATATCAGTAATGCTAATATTTGTGAATCCTACCACAGAATCTGCTCTTTCTAGCTTCAGTCACAGGGTCAGGGAGTATCCGAGAGGCAGCGTACCAAGGTAGTGATTGTTGCCGGGTGGTAATGGTGGATCTGTTTTTTAGTCTTATGGATTTCAAATGCCAGAAATGTTTGAGTGCTCCCCTTACTTATTGCATTTTCTCTTTGTAGGGGAAGGCTAACCCTAAAACCTTGGAGATGAATCCATGTACCCCCAACAACATTGAAGTGGTGGAAACACAATCCCCGTGCCTCAAGGTAGAGGACACAGCAATGACATCACCGGTGGCAGATGAGCTACCCGAAGATGGTTTTGACTCTGAAACAGAGAGCCATATTGTTGTCTCCTACTGTCCACCAATCATAGAAGAGGAGATCTCCAACCCACCAGGAGACGAGTCCACGGGGTCTTCCCAGGTCGTTTATATCGACATCCAGACAATGTATCCCCCTCAAGTAAAACTGAAGGAAGGACCAGGGGTGGACTGTGCAGCTGCAGCAGGCTATAAGCCCCAAATGCAACTGCCTGTAAATAGCGTAATAAAAATGGAGGAGACGCCATCTGCGGAAGGGTATATGGACAAGGCTGCGGGCTACAGACCTCAAGTGAATCCACCCACATGGAACACGGGCTGCCCGGATTCTCCTGGATCCACCGAGAGCAATAACGAAAATGCCTCATTCGGGAGCCCTTGTTCAATTAATTCTCGACAGTTTTTGATCCCGCCCAAAGAGGATGAAGACTCCCCCAAAGTCATTAACACGGGGTGGTCCTTCACAAATTTCTTTCACAACAAACCAAACGATTAGCATTGCGACGGTAAATCTTGCCTCGAACGCTTCCGTATGCTGGGACTTGTTGAAAGAGTAGCACCCAGAGGTGCTGTGCAGCGGGTTTTATAATTTCATTTCAGTGAAATTGAATGTTAACTTTGTATAAGTTGCAGTGTGTAAATTGGCAAGGTTTCACTCTTACGGCTAGCTGAGCTGCTGATTTGTAGTATCTCAGTTAGGGCGGGGCACTCCGTGGTAACCTTTTCTTACAACTGAAGCCAAAGAGGAGCCGCAGTCCTGCATCTGCTTCCAGGCAGTTTGCCCCCCACCCCCCGCTGTCCGATGGGCGCAACGTTCTTTTTGGGACTCTCTTTCTGGTTCCTCGTTCTGCATTGATAGAATAGGAAAATGGATAGAAGCGGCCCCTTGGGGGGCTCTGTCTGAGTGGAAAGGCGGCATATAAATGTTTTCAATAAACAGATATTTTAAATGAAAAGCCACTTTCAGAAATGTAGAAGGGAGAAATAATTAGTCATTATAAGCTTAGCCTTTGGCCTGGACACAGTTATCTGGGTGGTAAAAAATTGGGGCATGTAAGAAGTACGTTCTGGCCGGGCTCCTTGTTCACCCACCCAGTTGTTGTCCAATCAGAGGCACTTTTAAGCAACTTTAGGATTCTGGGGGACGTTGTCCAACACTACAATACTGCATTGATGATCATTGGGAGGCATTAGTCCTCGAACTGATCTGCAGAGCACCTGACACTTAAAAACAGTCTGGTTTTTGTTTTGCTTAATATCTGTGTGGCTAGCCCAGGCTAGCCCAGTCTGATCAGAACTCAGAAGCTAAGCAGGGTCGGTCCTGGTTAGTACTTGGATGGGAAACAACCAAGGAAGTCCAGGATTGCTACGCAGAGGCAAGTGAAGACAAACCCACCTCTGTTAGTCTCTTGCCTTGGAAACCCAATGGGGGTAGCCATAAGTCAGCTGTGACTAGGCAGTGCTTTCCACCAAACCAGTTTTTGAGCTGAAGAAGTCCAGGGGAGATAGCTTGTCCATCACAACCTCAGCTCGGGATGTCTCTGTTCGTTTCGACAAGCCTGGATGCTTGTTTCTGTACCTGCTGTATAAATGTATATGCAAAAGTTGACTCAGGGGTGCAAAAACGAGTGCAACACTGATTTTAAAATCTCAGTCAGGAATAGATTAAAGTTTTCGCTTCCAGCATTTTAAATAATGCTTACTTTTTCCACTTTTTAAATTGACTGAAATCATGTAGTCATGCCAGGTTAGCATCATTCTTTGTGACATGCTTCACTTTTATGTGGCTTGGTTTATTTTTTTTCTACAGGCCTGTTCAGTCACATGACAACCCCCCCCCCCTTTTCCACAGTCTGCAGTGGTATAGCCGAGACACCGGCTTTCCATCTCAGGCCACAGTTTTGTTTGCACATCCATGGAAACCGCTTTGTCACTTGTGTTTATATGAGAATGCCACAGGCAGGTTGTCCCAACCAAGAATATTTAGCTACAGTGAGAATGTCTTCCATAGCACTTTTCCTGCACTAATGCCACCAATGGAAGCAGGATAAGCTTGAGAAATGTTCCTCTCCTTAGTTTCCATGGAAACTCATTATTCCTGTAAATACTTTTGCCATCTGTGAATATTTTCCACGTGTAAGTATCAGAAGTGGAGCTTCTTTCCATGAATTTCCTTGCTATATTTGCCCAAATCAGAAGTGAAGAGAGGTGTTTTGTTTGTGTATACAAATATACAATTGTATACAAGACATCCTGGATGTCTTTAAATCTATCACTGGCAGAAGAAAAGAACTTTTCAGACTTGGGGTACAGATAGATTGGCTTCTGTTTTCAGTGAAGCAAAACCAGATTTTAACATCTACATTATTTTTCTTGCATTTGCACTTCTGTAATTATACACTACTTGTAGAGCTGCTGCTTT
>NW_015172005.1:1292339-1295081 GCF_001447785.1 Gekko japonicus | reverse complement strand
CACTGGCAGAAGAAAAGAACTTTTCAGACTTTGGGGTACAGATAGATTGGCTTCTGTTTTCAGTGAAGCAAAACCAGATTTTAACATCTACATTATTTTTCTTGCATTTGCACTTCTGTAATTATACACTACTTGTAGAGCTGCTGCTTTTTATATTTGAGGCATATAACTTTTTCAGATTTCTTCATTAGCAACTGAGTACTGAATGCTTTCATGCATAGCAGACTCCAACGAAGTCAAATCAAGGGACCAACACATTGATCTTCTGTTCTGAGCCTAATTTCAGTCCCAGTGCATCCCACACGTAAACTCAGCTGTATATCAGAGATTTTCAACTAAACTATGGAATGGCTGTTGCATTTCTAGCTGCAGTCTGAAATGCAACTCATATCCTAGTTGTATTCAGGTCTACCACATTTTGAATGGTTGATAACACGATTTGGCAGATCTGAGGGAGGGAATTTCTGATTTTCTTGGCAAAAAAACTACTTTAAAAAATGCAGTCATAGTTGTGCCTTTAGTGTGAGGGGTGAATCTTTTTTTGGTTGACTAGGAAAAAAATTTCTGACAACTGTCAGTATCCCTTTTTTTTGTTTATGTGGTGACAATTCTTACCTATCAGTCACCAAGCCTTAGTTTTGGAAGGGCTAATGTGGTCCAGCCTTCTGCTCAGTGTAGGAAGCCCAAAACCATCCCCAACAGATGGCTGGACAGTATCTGTGTGAAGGCCTCCAGCAAAGGAGAGCTCCCCCTCAATGTCTATTGACCCTATCCATCCCTTTATATCCTGACCTTTCCTCCAAGGAGTTCAGTGTAGCTTCCATGGCCACATAAATCTCCCACATCTCTCAACACACACTTTTGTTCATATCCCCTTGGGGGGCGGGGGGCGACAAAAAAGGGGAGGCTACTTTTTCAGGGACTCCAAACAATGTACAAAATATAGCTCCTCAAGTTGGTTCATCTCTCATTTCCGTGACCCAGTTCTGTTGAAGTCATTACAGCCCAGGGTCTGTGGAACTAACTCCCACTTCTCTGACTTTTTTAACATTGTGGTTCAAACTAAAAGCTGGAGGAGATGATAGAATGGACTGCACCACTTCAGACAGTAGGGGGCAATGATCATTGGGAGGGGGGAATTACATTTTGAAATGCTTCCTAATGTTTCAGACTTCCTGTAAACAGAATGCCAACACAGCAAACAAAGATAAATGGGGGAGGGGGACACAATCTCCCTGTGCTATAGGGTTGCCAGCCTCAAGGTGGGGCCTGGGGATCTCCCGTTTTTACCACTGATCCCCAGCCAACAGAGATCAGCTCCCCTGGAGAAAATGGCTGCTTTGAAGGGTGGACTCTATGGCATTGTACTATGCTGAGGCCCCTCCCCTCCCCAAACCCCGCCCTCTCCTGGATCCACCCCCAAAGTCTCCAGGTATTTTCCAACCCAGACTTGGCAACCCTACTGTGCTATGCTAGTTTTTGATTTTTGTAGAGGCTTTTTTAAAAAATGTGAAGAGATTGTCAAAGCTGGAGTTCATCAGCTGAAGGCTGTAGCGGGTGCAGCCCATTCCTCCACCTCGTTCCCCTGTAGGCCGGGATTGGAGCCTAAGAAACATCTTCGAGAGGGATAATGTTTGTGAGTGGGAAAAGCAAACTGATCTTCCATGCCAAGTTTTTTAAATTCTTTCTGTGGTGCTATATACCCTTTGTAAGAATCTGAAGTAAATTCTGAAATCATCTGTGCTTTAGACAAAAGGTAAGACCAGTGCTTGCCTTTGATTTTTCACAGTGAATGTAAAAGTCAGACTGGATGGTTCTCTAGTTTCAAAAGAGCATCTTTAGTAGCAAAGAATTTACATGATGTCCATAAAGGCTGAATTGAAATTGTCTCTTCAAGGGCAGTTTTGTGAAACATCTCTCTTAAAAGGGAGTTTTTAGAAGGGACTGTGTAGTCAATCTGTTCTTTGTACCTCTTTGGGGGAGGGGGGAATAAGCAGGGAATAAAATTCTGGCACTTCAGTTGGTAGCATTTGACTTTTTAAAAAATCCATCGTTTCCTTCATGTTAAATGCCTTGCAGAAAATTCTGAAGTACATTGCTTCTGGTTTGAGCCATATGTGGTTTTATGTATGTTTTTGAAATCATTTTGTTAAAAGGATGAATTTATTTTTGAAAAAAGCATGATGGCCTTTTAATTCATTATCTGTGTGTTACTTTTGTGTTAGCCATGTAGAGGAAAAGGAACTGTGAATCCTGTTTTTGAAATGGCATTTTTGAACCGTTTTAAGAATGTACATTTTGAATAACCTGCGTATGATATATACCTCACACAAACCTTACCACCGTGTTGTAAGCTAAGTTTAAAAGCAAAGTAGGGCATTGTGGTCATTTTGGGTCATATAGAAAATCTCTCATTGCGTTACTCGTTGGTTCCCTGTGCCAACAGTTCAGTGAACACTATGCAAGACCAGCAGGTGTGTGGGGTGGATATGCACCCAAATGCCTGCAATCAAGATCAGCTATCATTACTCTTGTACATAGCAGGAGTCACCATTGTGCATTATGCTTTAGACAAAGTGCCCATTATTGCCTTTCAGGGCCCAACTGCAAAAACAGCTCAGGATGATCCAGAAGTGCAGCCAATGTGTTGCTGGGGTTGGCCGTCACGATGCATGGAAGCTCTTCAAGCCTGCCCCTAAGACGAAGCAGGAGGCATTGTGGGAGGAGATCTGCACAGGCCCA
>NW_015172005.1:1258732-1292279 GCF_001447785.1 Gekko japonicus | reverse complement strand
CCTTCCACCATGGTTCCTAAATTTCAGGATGACCACTGAAGTGCTTAGACCAAGGCTGCCAAACAGATACAGCCAAAGAGTCATTGCAGCTCATCTTAGAGATTTTCTTGAATGGTGATGAGCTCAAGAAAAAAAGGAAATGGGGAGGATCGTTGCCCATTTTCAACACAGTGGACACAAGTTTTCATCCACCAAAGTTGGGATGTGATTCATTCACTCCAGTAGGGCTTGCAGCATTGCACCATGAAAAGGCAGTGAGAATATGGATCCTTTCTAGAGCATCAAATTCTTGAACAGTATGGGCTCCCATTGGTCCTGGTTTATGTGGACCAAGGCCAGTGGTGCACTCAAACAGAGATATCAGAAAAAGAATAGTTAGGACAATTTATAGACATTGATTGAACATGGTTTTTTTTCAAACTGGGCTTTCTCACAAGCTTATCACTGATTCCTTAACTAAAAGATTAGTAATGGCAGACACACTTTTAAAACCATCAACTTCTGGTCCTCCTCTGCAAGGTACAATGGTGTTGTGTGTGTTAAAGTTCACCCCTTAAGTCCTGAAGGGTGAGGCCTGTTGGGTCTGCGTTCCATATGAACTGAAAGTGCACCCAAGCCACTAAAATATGCCCCAGAATCCTTTGCGTGGTTCAGTGTGTTAAGCATTCTCTGAAGGTAAGGAATTTACTCCTACTAATTTCCAGTGGATCTTCTCCACTGAGTGATTTGTGAATTACAGACAGTAACCCAGAGATGCTAGACAAACTTTTTGGGGGTTAGATTTTTTTTGCCTTCTTTGATCATTTTGAGGCCTTCATTAAGAATGTGAAATCCTCTGAAATGGAAAAAAAATGAAGTAGAGATGGGAAGGTTGAATTGGGGCAGGGAGCGAGAATGGGAAGAAGGAACGGGGGGACTGCTAAATGTTACTTGTATGATAAATGCTGTATTTTATAGCTCAATAAATGCTAATGGATTTTATTAAAATGTAGATAGCATATTAAATATTCTGTATTGGATGTGAAGATAATTCCAAAGCTTTTTGAAATATTGAATAAGCATTATAATATTAATCCAACTGGAATACTTACAGTTGTGCAGTTTTGGGGAGTGCTTTCTGTGCAAACAATTAAACTGTCACCTATCTTCCCTTTTAGTCTGGATACATAGAGCTGCTGCATTTGGCAGTTGGGCGCCAGATGACTCAGGCGGTGTTTGTCTCTTAAGCAAACCTACGTGATGTATGCAAATGAATGTATTTTTTATTCTACTGTATATGTTGAAATCTCTGGGATGGCTTTTGAGACTGTTTTTTCAATCTCACCCTATGTCCTTGGCATTGAGAATCTCGTCGCTGTACTGTATGCCAGCGAATGAAACCCCATCTGAACTCTTTATAGGGTCCCTGTTAGGTATTCCGTTGCAAAACTAGAAATGTAGGTATTAGTAACTTCCAGTGTTCAGCTGAAGTAATCTTTTGATCCCCATGCCAGTAACATGTTTAGCACTAGGGAAAGGATTAAATGTCTCCTGCCTAAGCGGTGAAACGTTGGCACTGCCAGCTTAACCGAGCTAAGAAATCAGTGGCGAAGAGCCAATGTTTAATAAATAGCTGTGCTGCAAAATCAGCCATAAAGTAGCCATATGTTACCATGTAAAATTATCCAAGTACACTTTTGGAATGGAATATAATGGGAAACACAGTTGGGGAAGAAGAGGTGGTCAGTACTAATATTACTAAATTTAGCATGAACATACAGCAAGCTTGCCTGGTTATCATATTGGCAATGTACTGCTTATCCGTTTTACAAATATGCATGTATTTAAGAGTTTGCCAGAATATTGCCATGAAATTTAATAAATGTATTTTCTTATACATTCTCAGAGGGTTGGGGTTTTTTTTGTATCCTCCTGCTCACAACCCCTTCCCCAGTTTTAACTTTTCATTTTTGGCAGTCGAGTTCTCTGATTCATAGCCATGTACCGAGACCCTCACTTTATGACTTCGTGTTCTCCCAGTGCAGAATGTAAGAGGGCTGTCGAATTTTCTGGCGTTTCATATGCTTTCAGAGCGCCTGTCTCTTTGGCATGGAATCTAACTACTAGTTTTAATACCCAGAAATTGTAACTGCTTTCCTGTATATGGCAAGAATAATTCTGTAATTTAGGCACTACTTGAGAAGTCATAGGTTTTGAGTTCAACCATAAACCTACAGTTCATTGCTGAGGCCCCTAATAGACATGATGGAAATTATAGACCAGAGCAATATGGGAAGGGGATTCAACCATTCAGCTTTTCTAATTAAAATTCTGCTGCTATTAGCAGTTAAAAAAAAAGTTTTCAAAGCACATGTATTTTTGTTCCTTTAGAAGTGGTAATAATGTCCCATTGTCAATGAGTGGGGGCGCAAAGGATTCAAATCCCCTCTTCCCTTTCCTAGAAAAGGTCCTAATCTAATCTTGGCTTCATGCCTAGTCAGTATTTCTGAACAACAGTCTCAGCACCAATGTTTCCTCTAAGCTGTGAAGTCGTCTTGTGAGCAAAAATTCTACTGTGTGAGCTACTGGCATTAAAGTTGTGAGCGAGCAATTTGGTTATTGCATAGATTAGTCTGCTCTGGAGCCATCCTTCCTGGGCTAAGACAAAAATGTGTGAGCAGGAGAACTGTGAGCTATCTCACACTAACTCAGCTTAGAGGGAACACTGCTCAGGACATGGATCAAAAAATCCACACAAGACTGGGGGGGAACTCCAGGTTTGCATAAAATATGGAACAAAACCCACTGGGGGATTAAATGATAAAAGCAATATTTGCCTCCTTAATAAAAGAATGTCACTGAGATCTTGTAAGATTATGGGAATGTGGAAATGAGACCCCCTTCCATGAATAATAGTATGTCCCCCTGACAGGGCTCTTTTTGTAGCAGGAACTCATTTGCATATTAGGCAAAACACCCCTAATATAGCCAATCCTCCAAGAGCTTACAGTAGCCCCTGTAAGAAGAGCTCTGTAAGCTCTTGAAGGATTGGCTACATTCGGGGTGTGTCACCTAATGTGCAAAGGAGTTCCTGCTACAAAAAGGGCCACTTGTATACCTTTAACAGACTGACAGAAATCTATGACTCCCATAATGTATCTTTTGAACCCCTGTTCTTTTTTTTTAAAAAAAGGATGCCAAAATATTGTAGTAGAACACAATTTTAACATCTTTACAATACTTTTAAAGCAGAAGGCCTTGTTAATGTACATATTCAATTGTCTAAATTTACAAAAAAAAATGGTAAAACCAGTTCTATTTCACAGATGTTTCCACTGAAACTGTATCATGAGTACACATGAAACTTTTTTTGTCCCACAGTCCAATGAACACCTCAGCCTTTGTTCCTTTTAGCTGTGAAGCGTGCTAAACGCAAGACACCTAATCCGTTTACAAAATTATGCTAGCCGATCAGTTCTGCAGCTGCTGCTATATAAAAATATACAGGTACAAAATTACTGCTACAAAATGTGGTTGTTGATTTTCATTGCATAAAAAAGTAAACTTTGTAAATAGTAAGTATGGTCCTCTTCAGCACATAGCAGAATCTGCAAAGGAGTTAACTTTTGATGATTATTGACATTGGGCGGAATGGAGCTGGAAATATATTTTTCCCCTCAGAAAATGCAAATGATGAGTCTGGAATAGGAAAATGAATGCATAAATACAGCGCTTTCAAAATACGCCACTAAGATTGCCCAATGAACGTCGTCGTGACATTACATGCTAGAAAAGGTCCAAGTGTTCTGAATACTGCTCTATGGTCCCAAAGATGTTGTCAGTGCATCATTTTGCAGACATGCAGATACTAACTTGTTATATGGTCCTCAGGACACTGGACTGACACACAGTCTCTACTGACCAACAGGTGGGTCTTCAAAGCCTCAACACTATTGCAGAATATCAATCCTCCTCCTTTTGCTCACTTCTGTCTGTATGGAGCAGTAAAAGGCAGTAAGAGTCCTCTCTTCAGTGGTGTTTGCAAGGACAGAAGATGAGGCAAGACCAGCAGGGCACCTGGTTAAAACAGTTCATAACATTCTGACAGGAAGTGTCATTGCATGAATAGATGCTTCCCTCTATTAGAACAAAACTAGATGTGAAGACTGCAGCCCTTCTCCATGACTTGTTAGTTTTCAACGTGCGGAGATTTCGCTGTAGTGCTCCTGGGGAATTATTCAAACATGCAACAGGATGAAGTGGAGTAGCCCAGAAACTCTTTTGATCCTTGGCTTCTTTTCTCCACTGAGGCTCAAATGAGGCTGGAGCAGCAGTTGATGCAGAGAATATGGTTTTAGTTCACGCTGGGGGAGAGGCTATTCTCCTTCCAAACAGAAGAGATTGTGCCGGTCGCTGAGAGCATCTGCCTTATCATGAGGCTATGCAGCCAACGATGTCACATTTGACACGGCTACCATTGTTCTAGCCCAATATCTGCAGAGAACACAATATTTACTTAAGGAGGGGCGCCGGATACCTGGTGGAAGTCAAGGCATCAGTACAAGAAAATCAAAGCCCTTACAGCTTGCTTCGAGCTGAAGCCAAGCAGGTGCCGCTCATGGTGACGGAAGCCATTTCTCCGAAACCAGAGAGTTTTTGTTGCTCACCTGCCTGCTTCTCACTCTTGTGCTTCCCAGTTGCATGCACAAGTGGTTGATAAGGTGTGCAATGGCTGTAGGTCTGGCCAAGATGGAAGCTTGTGCAGAGACCTACCAGGGGAAAAAAAGCACCAACTCTATCCAAGTCCATTGGGGCTCGCTGAATGGCATTCTAAATCTGTAGCAGTGAAGTAAGTAGGACAATTCTGGCCCAAAGCATTTTGACTGAGCTAGCACAGCACCCATCGTGTGTTTTTTTAAAAAGGAGAGTATGAAATGGTCCCCTTTTAATTATTTTGCTTCGGTTTTTTGGGGGGGGGTTTGCCTCCGGACCCATTCAAAAGAGTCCTCAGTGTGCACAGTCAGTCATTTGGATTGTGGTTGGCAGTGCGTGACAGGCAGGCGCTTCCGTGCGAAGATTCTCCGGCTCTTACTTGGTCCCACAAGTGTTAATGTTCTTCCCATCAGCCGCGTCTTCAACCAGCGAAATGTGATAATCGGTAGAGAGGGTGAAGTGAGAGATGCAGCCCACCAGTCCCCTCATGTATTGTCTGTTTGTATGTAGTGCAATTTCCTTCATTCCACCTAGTGAAGAGAGAGAGAGAAATAAGTAAATGAGACACCCCAGCAGGGGAGCCATATTAGCCAATTGCAACATGAACTTTTATAAGCCCATGCTACAGGAAACCCATTCGTGTTTATTTAAGACAGCACGCTTTCGTGGTCAGAGTAGCTGTCTAGGATCTAGGAGAGCCAAGTTTGAATCCCCACTCCTCCATGGAAGCTCACGGGGTGATCTTGGGGTTAGTTACACTAGTTCAGTCAACCCCTGCCTCACTGTATTGCTGCTGCGAGACTAAAATGGAAGAGGGGGAAATGATGTTGAGTCCCCACTGGAGGAGAAGAGCAGGGTATAAAATATAGAAATAAATATTTTATTTGTTTTCTATTTGTGTCTCTATTTTAAATCTTGTCATTTTTTGACATTAAAAGAGCTATGGGAGGAAGCCCACTATGGTTTCATCTGTGTGTGTGTGTGTGTAAGAGGATGGTATGCTTATATCTTGATGTTTTCAAGGTCTTAATAGTCCCCGGTGGCTGCAGTGCTGAAAATGTATAGTTACCACAGAGCAGGGGTCTCCAGTGTTTTTGAGCCTGTAGGTACCTTTTAAATTCTACCACAGCTTAGTGGGCACAGCTACAAAATGGCTGTCCGCAGGGCCTGCAAGATGGAGCTCTTTCGACAGGCTTTCGAGTAGGAGCCGCCGTCACTACCACCACCGTGTAACTGCAGAGCAGCATCGCTGGGTTGGGCCGACTGGTCGTCTGGAACATCATGGCCCATGGTGTCCACCCCCTGCTTTGATCCCGTCCGATATGCAATGGGGAATGTGTATTTATAGTTCTCATGTATCCTGTTTGATGTGAAATTTAGTTTTAACTTGTTTTAACTTGTTTTATTTTATTGCACTTTGTGCCTATGTAAGCCACCCTGAGCCTGCGTGCAGGGAGGGCGGGGTATAAATGAAAACAAATAAATAAATAAACATCTCCAGTGACCAGTAAGGAGCCTCGCTGGGCTAAAGTCCCACCCTGCCCATTTTCTAAAAACACTTGGTGGGTACCAGGAAAGGTGTTGGTGGGTGCAAACAGCAGCTCCAGGAGGGGGGGCATTGAGATCACAAAAAGTGGCACATGGTGAAAGGGTTAGTCCCCCTTACTCATGCATCATGACACCAATCTTGATTGGGACTCTCTGGTGTGGATACATACTGTTAATATTCTCTAATTCGGCCCGAATGTCAGTAGACTGGGCCATTATTTATCATGCTCCTGATTATGATGAACTTTATAAATGGGATTGCTTTTTTACGTCATGTTTATGCGGATCACTTCATACAGAGCCCTAGGTGCAAGTCCTACTTCTGCTACGAGCACGTGAAGTTGCCTTATATGGAATCAGGCCATTGGTCCATCAACATCAATATTGTCTACTCAGACTAGCAGCAGCTCTCCAGGGTCTCAGTCTGAGGTCTTTCACATCACCTACTGAAGATGCCAGGGACTGAACCTGGGACCTTCTGCATGTCAAGTGGATATTATACCACTGAGCCACAGCCCCTCTATGGGCTTGTGGTGTAGCCTTTGGCAAGCATGTACCTCAGCCTGCTAAATGAGAACAGCTGCTCTCTCCTTCAGAGCACTGTTGTAAAAAAAAAAGGCAAAGCATTGAATCATTATGAGCATGACAGAACATAAATAAGCACGTTAAATCAAAGTCCTATTGTGAATGGCTTTAGAGACTCAAAGCCAAGCCAAACATTTTGTTACTAAGATTGTACAATTTTATCCTGGGATCTGTTTGTTTGGCTTGGCCTTTTTGTGACACAACCACAAGCACCTCTATAGAAATGCATCCTGCACCTTTTATGAGAAACGGTGTAAAACGGTTACATAGGAATGAATTGTCCAAGCAAAACAATCGGTTCCAACCTAACCAGTTTCTCTGTGGGCATTGTTCCAAGACAACACTCCTCTGAAAGCCAATGCTTGTGTGCAAGTTTCCTTAAAACCATGCCTAAAAGAGTGAAAGCCAGCAAAAATCAGCTTTAATGGAGGATATGGCACCATTTTTATGCTTGCTTTGATCTCTCAAAAGATCACTCACAGCTGAATGTGTGAATGTTGGACTGAATGCAAAGAACAAACTTGAATCATTCTATGTTTCTGTGCCTCATGTACCCGCAAGCTCAGCCACCCCAAAATATGCTTCTGGGGTTGAGGGACACTCAGGAATGTAGCCCAGAAGCTGCAAATCGACTGGGGAACCAGAGGAAACTGTGGATGCCTTGAAAGTACCCACTCATGGTAAGGCAGGTAGGGCACCCCTGTGCTTGATGTAATGGAAGGTGACAGGAATTATCTGTTTGTCTTGGTTGATTTGCAACATTTGACCAGCAAACGATAAGCATGCATGACTCACTCTGCCAAATTCTCAAGGAAGATTAATTAAATTAGGAGGATCTTACCAACGTATAGGTCCCCGTTGATGTTCAGTTGTCTCATCATTCCTGGTGATTTGCCCGTTCTAGCACCATAATCATCCACTGTGACTTTCCCAGACTGTCCGTCTCTTAAATTGAAAAAGAGATATATACACTCACACACTTTTCAGATGGCTTTGTATCACGACTGATTTAATACAGGTGAAGCCAGTATAATCTATTTCCTGTTGCCACACCAAATGTATGACAATAACAGAGGATTGTTTTCAGTGTTCCCTTATTTGGGGACCGCTTGAAGCCTGTTAAAGCATTCCTGATCTGACTCACATTCGAAATCCTGAAAATCTCTTCAGGCAGCTGCTCAAAGCTCATGTTCTCTGTGAAGGTTTGTCTATGTCCCTAATTTAAACGGAAGCCCAAGGATATGAGGCCATCTATGTTGACAGCGATCTTGTGAAAACCTTGCCTTTAATCCATCCCCTCTCTGTCGATCATTATTTCTCCCTCTGTGGTCTTTCCAAATTGAAATTTAGATTACATTCTTTGGAGCGGGTCTCTTTCAATCAGAAGCCCACCCTTTGGCCTCTGTTCCTCAAGTGACTGAACCAAGGACATTGATAGAAACATAAAACAGAGAAAAAAATTACCGAACTGCCTTTACTCTGTGCCATCGGCCATCATTGAAAGAGCCATTCACCATTATGGAAGCGATACCACTGCCCAGATTATAGCTGGAAGGAAAGGAAGCATGCTCAGATTCCAGAACATTCAGTTATGCTCCATTTTTAAATAATCAAATCTTTAACAGGATCATATAACTGATACGGTGTAGATATTGGGTTGAATACTAGTTATCCCTGGCCCAAAGGATCTCCACTTAGTCTCAACCAGGGCCAGGGCTTTTTCTGTCCTGGCCCCTACCTGGTGAAACAAGCTCCCACTTGAGATTAAGGCCTTGCGGGACCTATTACAGTTCCACAGGGCCTGTAAAATGGAGCTGTTCCGCCAGGCTTTCCGTTGAGGCGGTGGACACCCAATTCATTGGCCTCCCTGCCAATGTTCCCTCTAAGCTGTGGAGTCTTGTGAGCAAAAATTCCACTTTGTGGGCTACTGGCATTAAAGTTGTGAGCGAGCGATTTGGCTACTGCATCAATTAGTTTGCTCTGGAGCCACCCTTCCTGAGCAAAGACAAAAATGTGTGAGCCGGAGTCTAAAAAACTGTGAGCTAGCTCACACTAACTCAGCTTAGAGGGAACACTGCTCCCTGCATAGAAGTTGCCCTGCCTGTTTGCTCTATGCTGAGCCCGGGTATTATATGAGTAATACTGGTTGACTCCGGTTACCATCAGTCCAGCTTATAAAGGATCTGAACTGTTATATTTAATTCACCATCTTTTAATTGTCTGATGTTTTAGTTGTTTTAAGAATTAGTTATAGTACCTGGTTTGAATTGTTTATGCACTTGCTGTTACCTGCCCGGAGCCCGTTAGGGAAGGGCGGGACATGAATTTAACAAATAAATAAAAATCCAGTTAGCAGTTTGCTGCTAACAGGACAGAGGTTGATTGTTGCCCCTTTCCGTGCTGTTCCAGAGAGGGGGGACGTCCCCCAGGAGCAGCATTTTGAGGTATAGTGAAATACGGGCAATGAAAGAGTACTATCCTGCTGACAGAAATCCCTTCATTTTTAGCAGGAAATTACCACTGAATCCAACACAGAGGCTTCATATGTAGCTGTTTTGGTTCAGATGTACGTATTCACTTCATTCATTCATTCATTTAGAGCCCACCTTTCTCATTGAGATTCAAGGTGGATTACAAATTTATGTTAAAATTGTGCAATCGGGTGGCAGAAACAGCAGCAGCGTCTTAGAGCAACTTCCTAATACTCCTTTATATTTCCTACAAACTCTGCTCTTTTTAGAAGCTGGAGTTTGTTTGGGCTGCCAGATTGTTTTGGACATCTTCTGAAGCTGCCAGGAGAAATATTTATCAGTTGGAATAATAACAGAAACCTTCCTCCTCCTCTGCAGATATACTTCAAACTGCAATCTTCAATCAACTTCTTCTACCTGTACCTGATATTCGCAGTAAAGGATAAGACACCTCAACACAGAGAAATCTGAGGGTGTCAGTCTAGAAAACGGGAATTCCCACCCCAAAACAAATAAATTCACTATCATTCCCAAGGGCTCAAATTCAGAATGAACAAATAGATTTGAGTCCAGTACCACTTTAGAGATGACCAAGCATTGTGAGGGTATAAGCTTTCAAGACTCAACGCTCCCTTTGCCAGATACAGCTTGAATCTAACCGTTCCACTGCAGACCAACACCACTTAGCCTCTAAGAGAATTAACAAATTCTATTTGATTAAGAATTTCTGTATCTTCCCCCTTTCTGAACCAGCTTTGTCCAACTTTAAGCAGACAAAGAACTAAGATCAATGATCTATACATCTTTTGAATTCCCAAAAAACCTAGGATGAAATCTTCACCCTTACATGTTTTGCTCATGCTTTTACTACGACTACATTTTTTACACTCAAGATTCCGCAAGAAACGAATTACTATTTTACTATACAACTTGATTTCAGCCTTGTTTCAGTTCTTCTTCAGAGAGGTTAAGAGTTTTGCAATGTTTAACCACAGGAAACCACAAGGAAGTGGCTTCGTGCCTCTGCGTCTATTAGATTTTTAACCACAAATCTGCCACTATGGTATGTCATAACATTTTCCTTACTGAATGACAGGACCTCACAGGCCAGGAAGGTACCCCACCAGGGAGAAAGCTCATCTCAGGATAGATTTCAGCATCTGTATTGGTCCTTGTCAGGCACTTATCTTTGATGAAGGACATTCTTTAAAGCGCTCAACAATTTTTCAGTATAATTTCTCTTTCTCATATTACATCTTGGTGCACAAGTTAAGATGCCTCGGGTCTCTTGTATAGTGTGTTTTACTGCACTGTGAAAATAGCATTTTACTGCATTGTCTCTCTATATAATAACACCAAGATGGACAACTGTTTTCTCAGGAGACTCTGTGGCTACTTAATCTGGGAAAGGAAAACTAACAAAAAAACCCCAGCAGGCCTTTTGATGAACAAATAATCCAACGAAAAATAATAATAAGTACCACATAAAAAGTTCTTGAACAACTGAAGGATGGGAAACAATCCCCCAAAGAACAGAGTGTTAATTTTACTGTCTGTCACTTCTTGGGTTTAAATTTCCTTTCTTTTGGCAGCAAGAACATTTGCTTTTCAGAATAATGCGTCAAAAATGTTTTGCAGAGACAGTGAGGGGATTAAATAAAATAGAAAACCAAGTAACAAGGTAGATCTCAGCTTGCTGCAAATTCCTACGGGACTAAACAAACTTGCACGCTGTCCCTCCACTGAAAACTCTTTATCATTTCATACAGAGAAAGAAAATCTAGAAGCAGTACTGCTCCCTGTAGAAGATCTGAATAAACAGGAAATGTACCCTTACTTCCTGGGTAGTTACATTCTATCTCCAGTTCGGAAATCCTTGGAGATTTGAGGGTGGAGCCTGGGGAGGGGAGGGAACTCACCAGGGTATATAATGCCATAGAGTCCACCCCTCCAAAACAGCCATTTTCTCCAGGGAACTCATCTCTGTAGTCTGAAGATCAGTTGTACATCTGGAAGGTCTCCAGATCCCACCTGGAGGTTGGCAAATCTACCACTACCCAATCCAGTATAAGCAGCTTACCTGAAGACTAAGGCTCCATCCTGAAGACCTAATGAGATGAAGTCACTGTTGGGCCTCATAGGACTGTCTCCCCGCCACACCAGTAGGCCATCCACCAGTGATGTCTTGAACCTCATGAACACGTTTGTTCTTGATCCTGACACTCTGTTTAGTGGACAGGAAAATACCATTAAGGTGTACAGAATCGGATGGCACAGTGAAAATATTATTCCTCTCAACTCCTGCAAGCAATCATTGTTCTCGGAGAATATGAAGTCTGACTCAATAACAGATTTTTTTTTTGCTTCAAGTCTAATTGAATCTTCCCTCACTATAAGTCTGGCCTTGCCATTGTAATTTTGGGAACTATGAAGCTGCACTAGAGTCTAAAGTGACAAACTTTTCTGGGTTTTGTTTCTTTAAATAAGAACTATGAGAAAGAGCCTGTGGCAAAATGACTCCTCATGCCATAGGTAACCTGCAAAATATTTACAGTTCGGGGTGGGGATTATTAATTTGAACTCTATAGATGTTCAGAGGCTTCGCAGTTATGAAAAAAGGAGAAAAGCAAGTTTCTCAAGTGAGCTTTCAGGTAGGAATTTGACTGGCAAGAAAAATTATAATTCGTATGCCTTTCAGACAACAGGCCAAGACATTCCTTTTACCCCAGCTTTTTGGCAATTATGGATTTTTTTTACAGTACTCGAGGATTGTTTTATGCTGCTTTTTATGCCCCTGGCTTGTTTGAATGGCTTGTTTTGTTTCCTGTATTGACAATTTATGATGTTTTATGATATAACTTTGTGGTATTGTTTTTACTTTTTAAATATCCTCAAGCAGGACTCTCAACAAGCAGCATATAAATTCCCTAAATAAGTAAGTAAATAGATGATTGGTGTAAAAGGTGAACTGTAGAACTCTGGAATCCATTTCACTGTTCATCGTTCTGTGGCAGTATTACCTGTTTTAGGTAAAAGGTTTCCCTTGCTCAAAAGCCAGTTGAATCTGACTCTAGGGGGTGGTGCTCATCTTTGTTTCCAAGCCAAAGAGCCAGCGCTGTCCAAAGACGTTTCCGTGGTCATGTGGCCAGCATGTCTAAATGCCGAGGTACATGGAACTCTGTTACCTTCTCACCAAAGTGGTACCTATTTATCTATTTGTAATTTCTTGCTTTCAAACTGCTAGGTTGGCAGGAGCTGGATCCAGAGACGGGAGCTCACTCCGTCATGCAGCACTAGGGTCTCAAACTGCTGACCTACAGAACTTCTGGTCTGCAGCTCAGCATCTTAACCTCTGAGCCACCGCAGCACCTGGTTCAGACATTCATACAAAATACTTGCACCTGTGTCCAGGGCAAAGAAACCTATTACCTTAGATTTTTAAAACAACAGATCTTCACCCACAAGACTAGGTCAGATTATTAGTTTAGCTCCACTGGGTGTGGACCACAGATCTTGAGGGGCGTGTGGAAACTTGGAGGGGGCCATTCTGAATTTTAGGCAGCCGCTTCCCCCACTCACAATGGCTTCTCACAGCAAATGAAGATCTATTTCATATTCTTCTCCCAATCTGAAGGATGAAATCTCAGATTGTAAATCTCCTTCATCCTGGCATTTCAAGAGCGGCACACAGCAAACAGGAATCAAATCCAACATTAAGGAGCTGGCTGATGACCATTATGTATATGGATTTCACTGAACATATTTCTGAGGTCTATGTACCATACGTAGGGTTGGCAACCTCCAGGTGGTGACTGGAGATCTTCCGGGATTACAACTGATCTCCAGGCGACAGAGATCAGTTCACCTGGAGAAAATGGCCACTCTGGAACGTGGACTCTATGGCATTATACCATATTAAAGCCCCCCCCCCAAGACCCTGCCCTTCCCAGACCCCACCCTCAAATTCTCCAGGTATTTCCCAACTTGGAACTGGCAACCCCAACCTTATGCACACATTTTAAATATACCTCTTTTAGTTCCAGCTTTCACATAATCTAATGATAATGTTGCATACTTAGGCAGAAGTGGTAGGTAAAGCATTTCTTTCGCTAGTAGTCTCAGAATCCAACTCCTTGTTCAAGCCCCAGAGCCCCCAATTATGACATCAAGATCTGGTCTATAAACTTCCATTAGCAACAAATTGTGTTTTCCAAGATAGCATTCCTCTAGCTGGAAACAAAACACCAGACTTTGGTTTGGTCCAGAAAGGCAGTTCTAAATGTCATTGTTTTAATAGCTGCCATCTGTCTCTACAGAGTGAAGTACCAATCCTCCCTTCAACACAATTTTCTTCACAAGAATACTTGTAATCTACTTGATATAATTTTCTCGATTCTGTACCATCTTACCTTTTAAGAATATCTGGATTATCATATGTGAGGTAACTGCGACCGATAAACTGAGGAATTTCAATTGCTTCCATAACAGCTAGAAGAGTAAGAGGGGAAAATATTAAAAACAGGCTTTACTTGCGATAACAGCTGTATTAACAGGGTAACAAGACTCAATAAACATGAAGAAAAGTTGATGAATGTGAGTCCACAAAACATATTTAGGCAACAACCCGCTCTCAATGGAACCCAGACAAAATGGCATCTTGATGTGACTCAAAAAGAATCTTGGCCCCAAATAAAAACAAACCCCAAAAGCATGGTGAGGGAAATTATAAGTCCTGGTCTGCTCAAATTCTACTTGATGGGAGTAATTAGGAATGAGCACTGGGTTCATATGTAGTCTTCTTGGTTCTCCTCCATGGGAATCAAAGGTACTACGTGAACTAGTGAGAGCCCAATTTGATTTAATTTGCCTCATCCTTTGAGAGAGAAAGTGGGTTTTATTTTACACAGTTGGAAGTATACCCCACTGGAATACTGGGCTAACTGTAATGAACTGAAAATAAAAATGCAGGATATTTCTTCATACAGGTGAAGTACCATCTGACAGAGCCTAATGTGAAAATGGTTCCCATTTAAATGTGTCTGAGGCTAGGGAAGCAAGCAAATAGCTTCTCAAAAAAGTAGTGTTCATGGACTGACCTTTATTGTTGTGATCCAGAATCACATTTACCAATTTTATTTTTCATGTACCCAATGTAACTCTCCCTTATAATGGATTACATCCTTTGAGAGAGAAAGTGGGTTTTATTTCACACAGTTGGAAGTATACCCCACTGGAATCTGAAAATAAAAATCCAGGATATTTCTAGCACAACATGCAGACCCAGTCAGGACAAGGTAGCAATCACATTCATATATATATGGGATCACCCTCCTATTTTGTGTGGGAAAAAACAAGGGACTGCTTGAATGTGAGATCTCATAAACAGTGTCACACAGGTGAAGTACCATCTGACAGAGCCTAATGTGAAAATGGTTCCCATTTAAATGTGTCTGAGGCTAGGGAAGCAAGCAAATAGCTTCTCAAAAAAGTAGTGTTCATGGACTGACCTTTATCGTTGTGATCCAGAATCGCATTTACTAATTTTATTTTTCATGTACCCAGGGCTATTTTTGGGCAGGAACGCACAGGAACGGAGTTCCGGCTGGCTTCAGAGATGGCCACGCCCACAACAGCCAAAACCTCTGCATGGGTGGCTACAGAGAGAAGGCCTGGAGAACAGTACACACATACACTCCACGGTGGCTGCCTTCCCTTCCCTTCAAGGGGGGGGGGCTTGCCCAGGCTCCCGGCAGCAATGGGGCGCCCAGCAAGCCAAGGGAAGGCATGGACATGTGGCCTCATATGCCAATGAATTTCTGCTGTTGGGTGTGGCCTGTTATGCTAATGAGTTCCTGCTGGGCTTTTTCCACAAAAGAAGCCCAGCATGTACCCAGTGTAACTCTCCCTTATAATGGACTATTCCAGACAAAACCATTCTCCAAATACTCATAACGGCAAGTATTTTGGTTGAAGAATTTTAAAAGCAATCATAGTGGCACTCAGAGTTACAGGCAATGGCCAAACCTTCTCTCTTCACTTAAGGCCAGTCAATAGCCTGGGACCTAATCCACAGGTTTAGTGGCACTCTACAAACCACCTATATTGGCTGAATCTGTGTTTTGTGAATCTGTGTGTGAATCTGGAGTTTTCCAGGAAGAGGAGGAATGCATGCTGTTCCACCTTGCCTCTCCTCTCAAAACCCTGGCGTGCCATGTGAGACATCAGGCTGAGGCACTTAGGACATTCAGTGGTGTGTATGTATGTGTGTGTGTATGTGTGTATGGGGGGGACGTCAGCTTGCTGCTTGAGGCAGCGTCCTTCCTTCCTGGAAAAGCCCATGATCCTTCACGGGAAGCCTCACAACTCCAAGACACCTCTCTGTAAGTAAGTAACTCTCTACTGGCCAACTTCCCTCCTTTCCTACTGATTTGCTGCTAAATGTAGGACTATCAAACACCATGGGTGTATTCAGTCATCACGTACAAAGCAAACCATGGTTTGTTTGTGATGAAAACAAACCTTGCACACTTGAGGTCCTTTCCTCTCTCCTACCATGTCAAGCTTGGAGAATTCCTGTTTTCAAACTAGCCATAATTTGTTGTAACATCCGAATCAGGTACTTTAACTGTGTTTTTCCTCCCTTCCCTATAAGAACGGATTCTAAACTACAGTTTAATCTTAAATAGGGGTGCACGTTGTTGTTTTTAAAACAATCAGTATTTTTTGGTTTGGGTCTATTGAACCCAAAAAAAATTCAGTATTTCCAATAAAATCCCAGTTCCCAATGCCGATATGGTATTTGGATCTGGGATTTTTTGGAAATCCCAAATTTTTCCGGGTCCAATAGACCTGAGAAGAAAAATACTGGTTAACTAATAAGTTTAACTAATAATTTTTTAAAAAGCCAGTCTGACCCTGGGGCTGGCTTGGCTTCTCCTGCAGCACAGTTTAAATTGCACTGCAGGAGAAGCTGGCCCCAGGATCTGCTGTGCTGCGGCTAGCAGATTGCTCCTTGCAGCACAGCAGCCTCTGAAGCTGGGTTCTTATACAGCCTGGTTTAAACCAGGCTGCACTAAAAGCCAGCCCTAAGCTGAGTTGTCAGGAACAGTCTGCTCCCCCTGGCACAGCTGATCCTGGGGCTGTCTTCTGCAGTCCCTTTAAACTGTAAACTTTAAAGGGACTGCAATAGAAGCCTGAGAAACAGCTGATTTCCGGATCTGCCCATAACTCCCGAATACATCCAGGATTTTCTCAGGAATTTTTCCGATTTTCCCAAGAAAACCCGGATACATATGAGAAGCCAAAATATACTTGGGAAATACCAATACAGTGTCTTCTGGGTACATTTTCGGCTCCGGTAGATCCAAATGCACACCCCTAAATTACAATCTTACTTTGAGGGGGGGGGGGAAGAGCCAAAACCACAGTTTGTTAAAGTTCCTGATCTGGATGAAATGTTAATGGTTTTAAAACATGATTTTATTATGTATGTTTTGTCAGCTGCCTTGATGGCCCTTGTGGGCAGAAAGGCAGAATATAAATTTTCTAAAACAAACAAATAATTCTAAACCAGGAAACCTTTCATCTCAGTGTGCCACGTCAGAGGAGAAACGAAGGAACTCATGAATCAGAGGACCTCAGTGGTTAATTCTCGTCACAAAACAACCATTGTTCATTCATGACATCTGAATGCAGCCAATGTGTTACAGCAGCTTTTTCTTCTGAAGAGAGACTGTAACTTGTTATGGCTCATTTTGCTGGCCACCTGTCTCCTCAGACTGGAGCTGGTTGTGATCTTAGCGGCATGTGGAGGATGAGGCACTAATTTTGTCTCTGACTTTCAGCTAAAAGACCAGGTCAATTTCCATTCAGAGTCATGGTGAACATACATGAAGCTGCCTTTACTGAATCAGGCCCTTGGTGCATCACCATCAGTCTACTCAGACAGGCAGCAGAGCCTCCAGGGTCTCAGGCAGAGGTCTTTTACATCACCTACCACCTGATCCTTTTAGTTGGTGATGCCGGAGATTGATCTGGTGACCTTCTGCATGCCGGGCAGAGGCTTTGCCACTGAGCCACAGGCCCTCCTCAAAATAAAACAATAAACAAAATGGAGGGGAACGACAAAGAAGAACTGAGTTTAAAGTTTCCATTCTCCTTTTCCAGCCCCTCCCTGATTCTTCTCACTTCCCTTAGTTATCACGTTTGGGCCTTTCTCTGCATGGCTAAAAAGGAAAAAGTGGAAAGGGTGGTGGTGGTTGGCAATGTTCCCTCTAAGCTGTGGAGTCTTGTGAGCAAAAATTCTACTTTGTGAGCTACTGGCATTAAAGTTGTGAGTGAGCGATTTGGTTACTGCATAAATCAGTTTGCCCTGGAGCCATCCTTCCTGAGCGAAGACAAAAATGTGTGAGCTGGAGGCTAAAAAAAACTGTGAGCCAGTTCACACTAACTCAGCTTAGAGGGAACACTGGTGGTTGGTAACAAAATATGAACAAACAAACAAAAAATACCTGGTAGGCAAATGGCCGTTTCCTCTGTAATGAAATTAGGGAAAATGTCCAGTGTGGCCGAAGCAGAAACACACATGAACACACGTGAAGCTGCCTTATACCAAATCAGACCCGTGGTCCATCAAAGTCAGTACTGTCTACTTGAACCGGCAGTAGCTCTTCAGAGTCTCAAGCTGAGGTCTTTCACATCTCCTACTGCCTGGTCGTTTTAACTGGAGATGCCGGGGATTGAACCTGGGACCTTCTGCATGCTAAGCAGATGCTCTGCCACTGAGCCGCAGCAACCAAGTCTTTCACCGTTCTGACACAATGCAATGCGCTCCACAACACAGGCCTAAGGAGTGCCATCACTCATCACAGGCCTGGGATGCACATAGCCAGGCTTTTATTAGGGGCAACTTTTGAGGCCAAGCTCTTGCTAATAACAGCCGAGTAGAGCAATCCCAAGCAAGGTCACAACTTTCTGCATCCACTGAAATTGACTCTGCCTAGGATCACAAGTGGAAAAAAGATGCAACATATCCCTTTCTTCTTCAGCACTGCAACCACCAGGCAATCAGAGTGAGGCACGTTGAGACCTTCTGCATGCTATGGGTTTAAGCATCAATGGGTTTAAGCATGCCACACTCTGCGTTGTACTGTGTCCCTGCGTGTTTAGGTCAGGAGGAAGGCATAGGCTTCCCTTGGGCACCAAAGACGATGGGTTGTCCACTGTTAGGCTTCTGCAGCTCACTTTTACTATTTACTCCATAGCCCAGCTTCCCTACCCTAACCACCTTGGATGGAATCCAACGAAAGAGGAGTGCCCAAGAGCATTGGCTCTGAAAAGCCAAGCGCTGCATCTTTTGCCAGGTGGAATCCAACGAAAGAGGAGTGCCCAAGAGTGCTCTGAAAAGTTGTGCTAGGGTTGTGCCATTTTCAGAATGTGGGAGCCACCTCTCCCAATACTCTCCCATAGAAATCTAACTCTCTGTAGACAGGAAACTGATGTATCAGCCAGAGGGGGAACGGTACAGTCAAGCAACAGCTGTCCCCCTGTGCCTGCTTTGATCATGCATGTTTCAGCTCTGTCCTTCACTGAAATTGCACAGCATGCTCTCCGCAGGAGGGCTGCTGCATGTGGTAAGATGGATTTCCATGTGGATCCCACCTACTACATGGAGTTTCCACACAACCAGTCATCACCAAGAGCATCTGGTGAAAACATGGACATTTGCTGTACAATGTGTCTGATCTATATAGAAAGGCATGCCAAGCATCTGGTGAAAACATGGACATTTGCTGATCTATATAGTGTGTCTGATCTATATAGAAAGGCATGCCGCACATTGCGGCCTTGCTGGAGGGGCGGGGTAAAAATCTAATGAAATAAATAAATAATATTGTGCAGTCAGTTGCCTTCAAGAAGGAGGAGGAGGAGGAGTGGGATTTACACCCCGCCCTTCACCTGGAGTCTCAGAGTGGCTTACAATCACCTTCCCTTCCTCTCCCCACAACAGACACTCTGTGAGGTAGGTGGGGCTGAGAGAGCTCTGGCAGAAACTGCTCTTTTTCAAGGACAGCTCTGAGAGAAATGTGACTGACCCAAGGTCACCCAGCTGGCTTCATGTGGAGGAATGGGGAATCAAACCCAGTTCTCCAGATTAGAGCACCGCTCTACACCAAACTGGCTCTCTGTGTAAGCCTGCAGACAAGCACTTAAGTCTGCTAACTTTCAGCAAATTGCACCGATGGGATTGTATTCAATGGCTGCTGCAGTTGTATAACACTCATTTCCACTGAATGGAATTTTAATGGGCTTTATGCAGAAGAAACTAGGTTGCAAGAATCTAGCCATATTCCACTGAAATCAACAAAGCTTACTACAGTATCTTTCCTGTGTGGAAATGCCACAATCCAGTGCAGTGCAAAAATGAGTATTTCTATTTTCAAGCTCCAGGAGAATTCTTTAAGTGGTGATTTATGACCACAAGGCACAACTTGGCTAAGATACAATCTTTCTTGAAGATTTTTAGCTGGCAGAAGAATACTTTTTGTGACACACAAAGTAATTCAGAAAGAAAGATAGGACACTTTCATTCTCCTTGGGTGCAATCCAGTCAATGCTCAGCACTTTGAAGGTTGCAGTTCTTAACACACACTTCCTAGAGAATAAGTCCCAGTGAAGTCAGGGAAGCATGGAGTGACAGACTGCACTTTTAGGGAGCTTAGACATGCTGAACAAACAGATAAAAGACTGTGAAGGGTTAATTCTTTACAGAGCCAGAGAGCCTTGAGTGACAGGCTGTTCCAAGGAATCTGATTGGTTAGCATCAGCTAAACCGAGAAAGACTTCTGAAGTGGATGCTGAGGAGAGATGCAGTCTGATTTCAGCCCAACCTAAGAAGAGTTGAGAACTGACAGCTTCGGCATTCAGCCCTGACTAAAGGCAGTTTCTAACCACATCAGACCAGGGATCTCTTCACTCTTCAGAGCTAACTCCCTGTTTGACTGGGTAGGGAATTTTCTTCTCTCTCCAGAAGATCTATCCCCTTCCCTTGGCCCAAGTAGAAGTCTTCACCTACTTCCCAAACTTCCTTGCCAACTTTCCCCCAGGTCTTCAGCATGTGGTTCAAGATACTATTGAACCTTAGACCATTTGCTTGTGGGTGGTAAGCTGTGGTGGTGAGGTGTTTGATTCCACAAGCCTGCAACAATTCCTTCATCACTTGGGACATAAATGCGGTGCCCAAATCTGTGACCATCTCTTGAGGAAAACCTAGCCTGGTGAATACTGTCAGTAGGGCTTCTGCTGCGGTTTTCGCTTCGCTTAAAGGTATTGCTTCTAGGAACTTTGTTGCATAGTCTACTATGCTGAATTCCAAAACTGTCAGTACTCAGCTCTTCTCAGCTAGGGCTGAAATCAGACTGTATCTCTCCCCAGCATCCAGTTCAGAAGTCTTTCTCTGCTCAGCTACTGCTAACCAATCAGATTCCTTGGAGCGGCCTGTCACTCAAGGTTGTCTGGCTCCATGAAGAAGTAACCCTTCACAGTCCTTTATCTGTTTGTACAAGCATGTCTAAGCTTCTTAAAAGTGCAGTCCGTCACACATGGCCTCAACTAAACAACCACGTTGCATTGCTTTCCAGCAGGAAAATTAACTGCATTCTTATTGCTGAAATGTGTGGGTGTTAAAAGTGCTTAACTTTCACTGGACTGCAGCCAATACCAAAATTTGCAACTTCTCTATTCTACGAAACGGAGAATTCTACACAACCCAAAGTCTGTGAGTAAGCTACAGGAAACACATTGAGCTCATTTGCTGATATTTTCTTGTTTTTCCATTGGATTCTAATATAATTCCAAGATTTTGTTTTTGAATTCTTCTTTGGCAAGGTCAGAATCAGATGGAGACGTGCAGCTGCAGACTTTTTATCTGCTATCATAAACGCTAGAAATCTCTCACAATAAGCAAAACTTAAATTCTGTATTTCCAAGGCAATTTGATAGATTTCTGGAATACAAACAGAGCTGGTAATGCTTCATTTTTTCATTCCAAACTGTCATCCCTCTAGCCTCCTTCTTCCGACCCCCCCCCTTTTGCTTTGAGGGTAAAAAATATCAGCTGTGCAAGAAAATCCACACAACGTACCAACCTGCATGCAACATATACTTGAATTTTGGGAAGGGTACTCTGATGAAGCCAAAACCACAAAGAGCCTTAAAGATTAACAGATTTATTGCCATGCTAAATAAGTTAATCTTTGGGGTGCCAGATGACTCTTTGTCGTTTGTGTTTACCCAGAGGCAATTCTCAACAGTCTTTGGGGGCAAGGCAAAATAGCTGTTTACAAGCCACATCATAACGATGCCGAGGCATTAAAAGGCAATCTAGGATAAGACTGTGTATCGTAGGTTATCTACCAAAAGCAGTTTAAGTCACACAGCTACCTTGATAGAGAAGCGCACACAAACAGAGACACAAACAATTGCAGAAAGAAAGAAAGAAAGCCTTTCTCAGGGGTTACTTACTGTTCAAGCAATAATTTCCACACTCTGCAGTAGGCCAGCATAAAGGAGAAGAACATTCAGGTTTTATTTTCCAGCAGCAAAGTTTCAAAAGAATCACTCATTCTTGGGATGCAAGACTTCAGACCTCTCCCCCCCCTTCCCTTTTATAATTATTTTGCAGGATAGCAGAATAAAACTGAATAAATGGAACCTCCATATGGGCACTACCAGACCTAAAGCTCTACCTAGGTCCTCAGCATCTTGCCAAGGCCCCACATGTTAACATTTTGTCTGGTCTAAACCTAGTTTTATCTGCTAAATGGTTAACTAGAAAACCTGAGCAAAGTGCATTGATTTTCTGTGTGTTTTGGTTTCACCCAATGGAGGGTTATTTCAAACTTCACAGGATAACTGTGGCTTACACCTCAGAACCTTTCCTATCTGTAAAGTGTGTTGAAGAAGAACAGCTGGTCTTATACCCTGCTCCTCACTACCCGAAGGAGTCTCGGAGTGGCTTACGATCACCTTCTCTTCCTCTCCCCACAACAGACACTCTGTGAGGTAGGTGGAGCTGAGAGAGTTCTGAGAGAACTGTGACTGACCCAAGGTCACCCAGCTGGCTTCATGTGGAGGAGGGGGGAATCAAAGTCTGCCACTACGCCAAGCTGGCGTGTTGGGCAGACACACCTCCAGGAAATTTGGGGGGCATATGTTAAGCTATGGTTTCTCAGAGCATGGGTACCAGGTGCTTCAAGACACTGGGCTGGATCCAGTGCTCAAGCTTTTGAGCATGCAAAAACTGCAAGAAAAAGTTGGCAGTATCCACTTGTCCTGAGCAAAACCATGTATCCTTACTTGCATTTCCACCTGCCTAAGATCTTATGCAACCAGCTGCTGGGTCCTACAATATATAGAGAGAAAAGCACTAGGTACGGATCTTGCACAAGCTGGGATCTCAGCCTCCAGGTGGGGCCTAGAGATCTTCTGGAATTACAGCTCATCTCCAGGCTGCAGAGACTGTTTCCCCTGGAGAAAATGGATGCTTTGGAGGGTGGACTCTATGGCCTTGTTCGCATTGAGGGTGGACTCGCCCACTGAGATCCCTCCTATTTGCAAATCCTACCCTCCTCAGGCTCCACCCCCAAATCTTCAGGAGTTCCCCAACCTGGAGCTGGCAACCCAACAGCCCCTGCCTCTGGCCAGAGGCTGGGGGGGGGACCTGGGCAACGCTAAAGCGGAACTGCACTATGTTGATGTTTCTGGCTGTGCATCGCTGGCTCCAAGCTAACAGCCTGCACTCTGCCACTCCACTCAGTCTGAAGCCTTCCTTCTACCTGAAGAGCCTTCCTTCAACTAAGGAAGAGCCGCTGAAGATAAAGGGAGCTTCCTTAGGCCGCAGGCACTTCCCCCAACATAACGTATTTTATTTATCTGTTTCCTATCCATTTTTCACGATGGAAAAATGTTTGAAGAAGAGGAGATTGGATTTATACCCCGCCCTTCACTACCCAAAGGTGTCTCAGAGCAGCTTACAAACTCCTTTCCCTTCCCCTCCCCACAACAGATACCCTGTGAGGTGGGTGGGGCTGAGAGTGCTCTGAGGAGAGCTCTGACAGAAACTGCCCTTCTTCAAGGACAGCTCTGACAGAACTGTGGCTTGCCTAAAGTCATCCAGCAGGTGCAAGTGGAGGAGTGGGGAATCAAACCCGGTTCTCCCAGATTAGAGTCCACGCACTTAACCACTACACCAAACTGGCCACTTGAAGACTGAAGGTACCTTTAGAGCAATGATACTCAGTGGCTCAGGAGCCACGTGTGACTTTTTGACATGCCCGCCATGCCTCTTGTGAGCTCTGTTCCCCAATGTGGCACCCAGCCCACATTTCGGGAAAGTGGCCAAGGCCATTGCCCAGTGAGGATTGTGGTTGTCAGGTGGCTCCCAAACTGAAACAGCCAAGCCAGAGGAACCACAGAATGGGTAAACCATGAACTTCCCTGAGGTGCCAGGAATGGAAGTAAAAGGCCCATCCTCTCCAACAACAACATGCTCAGAGGTACTATGGTCCCGGTCATACGGGCCGGAAAATGTGGGGGGGAGGCGTGGCTGTTAGCCCCGGAGCAAAGTAACACGCGGCAGCCTGATCACATGTCCTGTCAAGGTCTCGCGGTTAGGCCATTAGGTGCCGACCACACGGCTATCCTGCAGCGAAGCAAAGAAGCAGTGCGGCGCAATCACACCGCAATCGCTAGGCGCCACTTCCGTGGCAAACGGGAAGGTTTTTTTCTCGCCAAAGTTTGCGCATGTGCATGATTGTTTGTGTCACGGCAGGACCAGGGGGGGTGACACAAGCAAGCAAAAGTCCAGGAACAGTCCGAGGTCAAGCCGGGCAAACCAGGTAGCAAGGTTCAAGCAGGTTTAAATCACAGTCCAAAAGCAGGGTCAGACATACCAAAGTTTCAAGTCCATAAATCACAACAATACCAGAGGAGTCAGAGATGAACGCAGGGTCAACAAAGCCAAAGGTCAAAAGCCGAGGATCAAGCCGAGAAGAATTCCACAAGGTCTGGAGCAGAGATGCAAGGATTCAGGTCCTGAACAAACGACGTTGCCAGCACAAATGACTGCTGGCAACAGACTTGCATATATACAGTGCTAGCTAATCAACTCATTAGCTAGCCAGGAGTGAGGACAGGATCCTGTCAGTAATCAGGGCTAAGAGATCTTCTGGCACGCATGCGTGCATTCTGCCTTCGCTCTCTCAGCTGTTGTCTTCTTACATTCCTGAGCCTGGTTACAGGTGGAGGCGAGTCTGATGATGAATTACTGGGCTGCAGCAGAGACTGATCCCTTGCAGGTGTTCCCTGGGAGGCTCTATCCTCCTCACCACTTAGATAGCTTTCAGCTACAGGATCCAGTCTTTGCCTTTCTGCTGCAGTACTGTCCTCAGGAGCCTGTTCAGGGTCCTCAGGAGCCTGTTCAGGGGCATCAGCAAAGGCAGGCATGACATCAGCAGGGGCAGGCATGACAGTTTGTGCGCATCCTGTGGACTTACAAAAAACCCCAACATCCGGTTTGCAACGGGACATGGACGGGTGCCAGATGCCACGGGATTCACACGGAAACGCGATCAGACGCCCGCCCTTGCCCCGCATTTTCTGGAAACTAGTACCTCGTATGGGGTAGTTTTTTACTCCGCATCTTCAACGAGAAGCCACGGGTTAGCCACGGGTGCGCTACGCCTCCCAGATGTTCCGGTGTGATCGTGCCCGGAAAATCCGCGGGACGATCGTGCCTTCAGGGCAGCAAATGCTCCGTGTGAACGGGGCCTCTAATAATTAAAAATCTTATAATTCTATATTTAATAGTGCCATAAGGTTTTTTTTTCCCCTGAGCATGTAGGGCTGTCTCTCCCCACCACTGTTGAACCCTTGTGCCATTTATTTCCCTCACTGTCTTCTCACTCTCTCGCCGGTGTAAGGCACGGCAGCTCAAGTCAGAGAGTGAGATTGCTAAGGTGCCCAGGAGAGAGCAAGCTGATTGCAGAGAAAGGGGAATAAAATCACCACCACCCTATTGTGGCTGGTTTGCTTTTTTCCCGGATGGCTGCAAGTTTAATAAATGGCCTGGCTAGAACTTGGATGGGAGACCACCAAGGAAGTCCAGGGTTGCTATGCAGAGGCAGGCGATGGTGGACCACCTCTGAATGTCTTTTCTTGTGAACCCCATGGGGTCGCCATAAGTCAGCTGTGATTTTTTTTTTTAATTTTAGGCTAGCCCGATCTCAGAAGCTAAGGATATCCAGAGCAGTTACACAGAGCCAGATAATGGTAAACCACCTCTAACATCTCTTGCCTTGAAAACCCTAGAGGGCTGCTGTACTTTGGCTGCAAACTGATAGAACTTTCCACTGTCAGATTTATTATTAATGGTTCCATATTATATTATTCTGTGCGTGTGTTTGGGGTGGTGAACAATAATAAAAGTAGCCTTGTGGCTCTTTTGGTTGAAGGTCATTGTGAATGTGGCTCTCTGTGAGCTGCAGAGTCAGTACCACTGTTTTTCAGCCTTCTCTCTTGTGCGGCAAAGACACAAACAAATGGAAGGATGCTGCTACCCCCTGGTGGAATAAAACTGCATGCAATTTGGTCTAGGCAAGTTTCCGCCGCCACAAGAAATCCGTTGCCTTGAAATACTACACTATGTTAGATCTTAGCTCCTCTGAGTACAACCCAGCCACCCCCCATACTTTGTAAAGAATTCTTTGGTGGTCTCCGATGTGTGACTGAGGAAGGATTTGTTCCTGCTGTCAAAGAACAAGGGAGCTGAAGTATAGTGAAGGATTAGAGAGGTGTATTGGTGCACTGGCAGCTCACACAAATGAGGATAAAGTTTCAAGGCCTATAAATCCCTTTGCTTAAGGGCATGAGCTAAGTCCCACTGAACCAGACAGCATGGAGCTTCGCTCTCGCACACACCGGCACAGAGTCTTTCAATACTAGCAGTGGAAGTTTTCAGCTTCAAACTAATGTAGAAGAACTGGTTCTATAAGGAGGTATAATCAATATCCATATTCGAAACTGTAATTAATATCCATATTTGAAACTGTAATTAATATCCATATTCCAAACTGTAATTAATATCTACAGTTGGAACTGTAATTAATATCTATAGTTGGAACTGTCAAATGACTATAGATAATCACTAATCTTATAAGCCTTGGGTTGTGGGTGTTTGGGTTTTTTTTAAGTTCTGAAGCTTTGTTTTTTGTGGGCCCATGACCCCAAAACATTCAAATTTTGAGGGGATTCCATAACAAAATTCAAATTCTGTGGATATAACTTCTTCCCCTAAAAACCCTTCATGAATATTTTTATTCAGCATTTGTGGCTGAGAATGTACATTGCTTCTCTTATAGCTAATTCATACAACTCAAAACTGGTGTGCCATTAAATTGCTATGTACAAAAGTGGTACAGATGGAGTAAATTGGTTCTCTTGTAGACATGTGCCAACAAAGTGATTGGTTCTCTTGTAGACATGTGTCAACAAAGCTTTCACCCACAACATTTGCCACAGAAGAAGGCAGTGTGTGGATCTAGCTCGGTAGAGTTGGAAAGTGTAAAGGTGAGGAAAAATGTCCACAGAACCCCAATTTCAAAGAGGCATCTGAGGCTGGGCCTGCTGGACTGTCAGAGAACAAGCTTAAAAATGATAGCAGTTTATAAAATTATGAGCAACACCAAAGGACTCTTGGTCACCAAATGAATGTGACTGGAGTAACTAAAGAAGCCACTTCTTAACAAAACTTCTTCAAAAAACTCACAACAATATGATGTGGTAAAGGTAACTTAGATCATTTTAGGAAAGGCCTGAGGAAGCCCCCGAATTTTGTGAGAACTCTGATTCGATTTGAAATAGGTAGTCTCCCTAATCGTTTCTCCAAACTCATGATGAAACTGTGGCCGTACCTTTTTCTCAGCCACATTAACAGAAGTCAATCAGAATACAGTTTTTTTGAATCAGCTGCGCATAAATACTAATGTAATGGCATAAAAAGGTATTTGAGATAAAAACTGCATAAAAAAGAAAAGTACAATGGGAAAAAACCTGCCAAACACATTAAGTGGGACAAGACTGGAAAGAAATGTATATTCAAGGCATATTCAAGGCTTCCCTTTGATTCTCTATTTTACCAGTTTAGAGTACATTTAGAAGACCACGATTTGCAAGTGTTTTGTTGCCTTGCTTTCTTTTCCCTGTTAAATATAGCAGCGTAAATTCATTCTCTGAGCAAGACTACCCCACATGCATGGAAATTCTGCTCTTCAAACACAAAATGAAATCTTCATTACCTTTCTGGCAGTGCTGCCCATCAAAACCCAAGGGGCAATCACATTCGTAGCTGTCCTTCTTGGGCACACAGGAGCCCCCATTGGCACAGGGGGCGTACACACAGGGATGGAGAGCATTCTCCAGGTTGACTCCCGATATGAAGTCCTGCTTCAAGTCTATCACCCGGTCATTCAGAATAATCTATGTTTAAGAGACAGGACAAAAAAAAAAAAAAAAACAGCTACAAAAAGTCTCCTATTTTGACATTTTGCTTTATTACTCAACACATTAACCTTACGCAGGCCTGTCTTTTCAAACAAGAGCAGAGAAAGAAAAGGCTGTTTGGAGAGGTCATTTCTAACATCTGTTTATTTTCAGCATGATGTTCCCTCAGAACAGCCTTCCAGTAGACTCCACTGTTTACCCTCAAGAAAAAGGGGAGGAGGTAACAGAGATCAGCTCTTTTAAGCTCTGCAGCACAAAGCTCTTTCGCTTTGACTTTTAAAAGTTGTCAGATTTATGAGCCCTGTGCCTGAACTTTAGTGTAGGAATAGGTTTTTTGTGGTTTTATTCCGAGCCAAAGTGGAGATGTATGAGAAAAACTTCTTGGAGGAAGCTAGGGTTCCCAAGTTGGATCGGTGCTGGAGCGGGGGACTCCAGTGCTGCTCTGGGAGTGCGCACCGCACGCGGAGCGCAAGCGCACTGCAACCCCATCACCCGGAAGTGACGCGACCACGCCGGGCACTCTGGGGGGCGGGGCCACGACCATCCGAGGGAAAACCATAGAGTTTTCCCTCGGATGACCGTGGCCCCGCCCCCAGCGTGCCCGGCGTGGTCGCGTCACTTCCGGGTGACATGCACGTTGCGTGCTTTGGGGGCCCGATCCGCCGGCAGTGGGGAACGGGCCTCTGGGGCGGGGGTTTCCCCGCCCCCCAGAGGGACTTGGCAAGCCTAGAGGAAGCTGATGCTAGGAGGCTTGCTTGCTGCCCCACCCGACTCCCCATGCCTCTGCTTTGACTTGTTCCAATTTAACTAGCTTATTTACTTCATTTTTAATCCCTCTCTTTCTTTGAGGAGTGCAGGGCGGTGTACAGCCTTTTGGCCACTCTAACCCACTATAGCAACTTCCAGTTTGGGTGCAAATCCTAGTGTGTTCTAAATCAGCAAACGTTGGTTTGCGCTTCCTCTGCAAAATAGGATTAGGGCGCAAAATTTTAATGTCCTGGATTGAAGGGCAAGAGATAAGCCGTGGTTTAGAATTACACAAACTAAAGGAAAACTTGCTGACATGCGATATATGCGAGCAACCCTGGAATGCAATGTTGGATTGAAGCTTTACAGTCTTCTTGAAGCAGCTATGGGAAAGATTTGTTTGATTTCCCCTTTGGCTACTGTAGCTTTGCAAATTCATCTACAAAATTTAGAGGTGCGCAAAGAAATGTTATTAATCAGTGTGCCTAGCACCCTGAAGGTCTGAAAGGAGGAAAGAATAATGAACCAATTCTCTTACAGTTATCAAATGTTTCCATTTATTTTTTGTCTAGGTATTTCTATCCTTGCCAGTGTGATGTAGTGGTTAGAGTCTCCGACTAACAGCAGGAGCCTTGGGTTTACCTATGAAACCACTGAGTGACTTGCCATTCTCTCTCACCATAATGCAACTTGCAGGGTTGTTGGAAGTATAAAAGAGCAGCTGAAGCATATACCACATTGAGCATCTTGGAGAAGGGTGGAATAAATGCATAATAAGTACTGCTTTTCAGCTAAGGCAAAAGCATCCAAATCTAAACACATGCCCTGTGATACTCATTTATCACTGATGACCAAGTGTGTACCTATTAATAAGCACAAGCTAGTGTTTTCTAGGGACTAAGCCTGGGTGGGCAAGCGCAAATCGATCAAGCGTTAAGCATCCAAATCAGTCGTTTCAAAAGATGCTTGCAACTGAACCAAAAAATATCTAAAATAACACAGCTGATTTCTGCGGACAGCCCTCTACAGCCTCTGAAAATGGAAGCCCGTGTGCCTATCAGGTTTAGTTCATTTGGTTGCATTCATCTTACAGAGAATGATTTCAGGAGACTTTTCAGGCTGCTAGAATTTCAATGCAAAAAAGTTTGTTCTCATCAAAACCCCAAGTGAATCAACAGAATAGTTGCTTACATCACAGAACTGTGTGAAGGCACCTCAAGAGAGGGAGCAGTGGCATGGCATGGCCATCGGCCATCCCCAACGTGAGTCAAGTGTAGACATCAGCCTACGAACAAGCCAGATTGTGTCTGCACCCAAAAAGGCCTGGAAGTGACACTAAGGCCCCAAGATAAAAATCCACATCAGACTGTAAAATCGGCCCCACTCGGGTTGCCAGCCTCCAGGTAACACTAGGAGATCTCCTGCTATTACAATTCATCTCTAGACAATCAAGATCTGCTCCCCTGGAGAAAATGGCAGCTTTGGAGCGAAGACTCTATGGTATAACACCCTGCTGAGGCCCCACTGCTGGATTTCCTGATGGCACCTGGTATTTTTGGCCACTGTGTGACAGAGTGTTGGACTAGATTGGCCATTGGCCTAATCCAACATTGGCTTCTCTTAAGTTCTCATGTTGTCCCCCCCCCTCCAAACCCTGCCCTCCTCAGGTTCCAACCCCCAAATCTCCAGGTATATATTGATTTATTTGATTTATACCCCACCTTCCCCAGAGTTGGCAACCCTATGACCCATCAATGGAGGCTCCTGAGACACAGCAGGCTGAGGGACTGCACCATTTCCCCCTAACCCTCCAATGTCAACAAATGAAGAAGAGATCAGATAATTCCCGTGGAGATCATTATGCCAGCAATCTGGTTGGTGGCTTGGACTTTTGCCTACCCCTTAACCAGGCCTTGAAGTATTGTCAGGGGGCATCAAAGCAGTGGTTTAGGCCAGGCTATCAAACCCATCCCATAGGAGAGACAGCAGTAGAAAGATCACTGTGAAGGACTACATTATTTATGTAAGTTGTCTGCCTCACCTCTAGGATAGAAGCCAAAAATGAGTGGAAATCCAAAAACAACATCCGTGACAAAAGTAACGAAGAGTCAATAAAGATATGTTGCAAAATCATTTACTGTAGCAATTTTGTAGAAAATTCTCTTCTATTATCGCTTACACACTAATGAATGCTGCGCAATGTAAATAATTCGTTTCACAATATTTGCTTTATCTGAGCATATAGCAATCACAATTCTTATCAATTACTACTTATCAACTCTTGAAGTTAACGTTCCATGTTGACTCTCTAATAACAGAACTATCTCAATGGATAGTGAGTGTTTTTAGGATTGCAGCCTTTCTTGGGTTCACTGGAAACCATCCTGACTACAGGACTCACTGAAAGGTGGTTTGGCACCCTAGGGAAACTATTACTTTGGTAACCTCCCCCCAGTAAATATAGAGAAATATGATGTCCAGATATGACATTTTAATATACCTGTTTTTAAAGACAGAAAAGAAAGTCACTTCTAATTTAGCATCCCTTAAACCCTAGCACCCCAAGTGCCTGCCTGCTTTGCCTTATATGGTCAGGTCAGCACTGCCTGAAAAAATACAAAGTAATTTCACCTTGCAGGAAAAGCAGGACACAAATGTAAGTGAGAGGCATAATTTTGGAACATGCATACCTTCTGGATGCTCCCAGAGAATGGTTTGAGGACTCCTGAGTTCTTCTTCACATTATCATAATTCGGTACTCCACCAATAAATATGTCAGGATTGCACTTAATCTGTGTGAAAGCTCCCTGTTGGGGGGAAAATTACACTGCATTATGAGAGTGACTTCAAGTTGTTTATGTTGAAGTTTGCAAAATCACTGCCCAGTTGCAACATTTTAAAACTCTAACAGGCAGAGTGTTTGCCTGCTGAAAAACATCCTACAATTTAGTAGGGTTGCCAGCTCCGGATTGTTTAATTTGGGGGGCCTGATAAGGGCGGGGTTTGGGGGGAGGGACTTCAGTGGGTTGTAATACCATCAAGTTCATCTTCCAAAGGAGCCATTTTCTCCAGGTGAACTAATCTCTGTCGCCTGGAGAGCTACTGTAATCTCCAGCCACCAACTGGAAGCTGGCAACCCTACAATTTAGGTGCTATTTATTGATTGATTTATTGATTGATTGATATTTATTTATTTATTTATTTATTTATCTATTTCCAGGGCCACTTGGAAAAATGAGCATGCCACTGCTCAGTAATATATAATTTCCTTCCCAATCTTTGAATAAAATTCATTTGCTTATATATCGATTCCCCAATGCGGTGCTTGTAGGTGTCATGGCACTCACCATTATTTCCTGATGCCCACTTGCTTCTTCAACAAAGTACCCCTTCCCCAAAGTAAAGAGCCAATATTGGCTCTCTTCCACTTCAGTGGAGCAGGAAATGCTTCAGCGAGCCCACAGAATTTCACCTTTATGCTTTCAGGGAGCATTCATTTGAGAACAACTGCCTCCATCATAGGACGACGTTGGCTTGGAACCCAAAATGGCACTCACCTGATTTGTGTTAGGCATTGGTTGACTGACTTGTTTTCTTTTTGGACACTGAACCAGAAAAAAACTAAAACAAAAACCCAAAAAGATGAACAAGTCCAGTGTTTAAAAGCATCACACTGGGTGCACGTTACTACATAAATAAAACTTTTTGTTACCTCAGCCATTCCTTCAACTGGTCTTTGCTGATCAACCTGTAAGATGCCATTTTTGGCTGTGCGGGACATTTTCAGCTCATGCCACTGGTTCAGACTAACAGGTTCTTCACTCCTGTTCAAAAGGGAAAGGAACAAAAATGTACCTCAAGCCCAAAGATTTTCAGACCTTTCAGCATTTGATGGGAGTAAACAGGTATACTTGTTGTGCACAGAACAAACAATGGGGCTATAGTTTGATGACAAACAAAACAAGCAGGGAACTTCTTCCAAGGAATTTTTCAAACATTAACTTCAAAATACAGAGTGTTCTCCCCTCCCTGAACAGAAAAAAACCCTTTCTCGATTAAAAGTTGGGAATGTGAGTTTAATTTCCCACAAACACTGTAATCTTCAGGATTTGGGCATTTATTGCATAGTATCAGAAGTGTAATATCCAGTTCTGAATTATGTTTATAGTCCAGTGGTACAACCTGTGGCTTGCATGACAGAGAAATTCTTGGCATATCTAGTCAAAAGGTCTCAGGAGCAGGTCAGGGGAAGGCCTCTGCCAGAGACACTGGAAAGCTATCATCAGACAGGATGGAAAGCGCTACAATACATTATGGTATTGGAAGATATGGGAGATTTATGCAATGGAAAAAATTACATATCAGCTTAGTCAGTATGAATTAGACCCACCACACAATGACTTTGCAGAAGTGTGGTTTATTATACTAGATTTTTTTGTCACAGCTTGAGGAAATTCCCAAATGCTCAAAATCTTTATATTTATTATAATATGTACTTTATATTATAGGTATGGTACTGCTATTGGCTTATGATGTCATTCTTTCTTTATGGATATTGCATTAGTTGTAGAAGTTTGAGTAGTCATAAGACTGTCTAATATATACTTTGTTACACTGTTTATAGTTTCTGTTATTTTTTATGTATGTGAAATTTTTAAAAAGTTAAAAAAAGAAAGTACTACAATAGATGAATGTACAGTCTGTCAATATTTATTTTAAGAATTTCGGGAGGCGGGGTCTACGGCACAACAATGGTGGACGCCTTTCCCATTGCTCCGGGAAGGCGCACTGCACAGCTGGGGAGGGGAGGGGTGCCGCTGGATCGGCACCTCCACGGGGGGTCAGGGAGACCCCCCAGGCCATAGGTGATCCTCTTTTCCTGCTATTTGCAGGGAAATTGAGGCTGTCCTCTGCCCTAACGGTCTCCCCCCCCCCGCTGTCTGCAT
>NW_015172005.1:1248023-1257996 GCF_001447785.1 Gekko japonicus | reverse complement strand
CACTGGGCCCCGAGGATGAGACCAAAGAGGAAGAGGCTGAAGATCGGCAGTTTTATCCCTTTGGAGACGGAGGAAGACTGGGCTGCAGAATTTCGAGTGAACGTCTAAGAAGCCATCAAGATTTTAGAGAGAATTAGCATAGATGTAAAGGCAGAAGGACTCTGAAAATTGCCTTTTATGAAGCGAGCTGGAGGAGATGCTCTGGGGATCTTTTCATAACAAGTAATAAACTAACATATAAGCTTAGAAAGACAGGATCTCACAAAGTATATTGTTTACTAACAGCTTTTTATTACTAACTAGTTTAACTAGGTAATGATCTCCTACTCCTGGGTTTTTAGTATAGTGTGGGTCACTTTCCTTTCTCCCTAGTGTAGTTCCCCCCCCTTTTTCTTTGTAGTTTGTGTAGTATTATAAAAAAATAAAAAATCCCCTCCGGGGGTTTAAAAAAATATATTTATTTTAAGAATTTCTATTTCATGCCTTCTACCTGAAGGGGACTCCAAGGCAAGAACAGGGAATTTCGTGTTTTTGTAGTCCGCCTTTCTCATTGACACTTATGGCGGATTATACACCATTCAGTCAGCACAATCAATAGAATAACTCATCTGATAAGCAAAGCAATAGGACTAGGATTATAGCCTTGGGAACCATGAAAACAAAGCATCTGTATTATGACAACAATGCCAAAAGGTGCAATTACATAGATAAATAAATAACAATGTAGTGAGAGCAAGATAACACATGCCACAAACAAATATAGATACTATATGCAATACTGCAGCCCACAGTCCGGTTTCCTTTGTTAAATGATCTTCCTGACTCATTGCATCATGCTATAATCCTCCTGCCGTTATACAAATGCCTTTCAGGATTCTTCTGTTCAAAGTTTGCAGAATGCCAGAAATGTGAGGGGTTTGCCTGACCTTCTTAGGTAAGCAATTCCACAAGGTAGGGGCCATAACAAAGAATGCAGGTGAACAGGCAGTCGTTGATCTCACCTGTTTATGGGATGATACCTGCAGAAGGCTCCCACTCAGAAAAGTGAAGCTGTTACATTACATTACATTTCCAATTTCTATACCACCCATGACCCCCAATGGGTCTCAGAGCGGTTTACACTGTACTACTTTCATAGTTTGTTTACCTAGCTAGGGCCACAGATTCACGGGGAGGGGATTACCTAGCAGCACCCTGCGGTGTATTATCTCCTCATCGGCAGGCTTCGGGCATTGTTCCTGGCGTCCGGGAGGCTGGCGACCGACTCAGCAGGTTCTGCTGGCTTCTTCCTCCGGCACGCACTGCTTCGGACTGCAGCTTCCGGCTTTATGTCCCCTTCGGCTCCTGCCGTGCTGCGTCGTTTCGCAGTTGCGTCGCCCCGACTCCGCCTCTCTCCGATCAGGTCGTCGCCTGGATCGCCCGGTTCCGCCGCCATTGTTCTTTCGCCGCCGCCTTTCTCACTGCCGCCGCCGTCAACACTCCTGGCACGGAACCAGGAGGAGAGTGTCCCCTGCCAACTATGGCAGGTACCCATTTCTCTACTTGTATTACTTTCAAGCCGCTGGGTTGGCGGGAGCTGGGACAGGGGCCGGGAGCTCACTCCGGCTGCGGTGGGGATTCGAACAACCGTTATGGCTGTTCGCTATTGATGTTACTTGCAGGCGTTGTACTGCCTGCGCCACCGCTCCCTTGTTGTTGTGGGCAATAGGAGAAGAGGCATTCGCAAGGCTTTGTATGTGATAGTCAGTACCTTGAATAGACCCTGGTAACTGATGGGCAGCCAGTGGATGCAGAATGGGTGTAATATGCCTGCTCTACCTTGCTCCTGATAGTAGCTGTTCACGTGTCAGACTCCAGAACGGCAGTTTTTGTGCTAGTCTTTACCAGCTCTTGATAAAAGCACGTGTAGACTGTACCAGAGGAAAGAATCTGATCTCATCCCCAGATGATCTGGCTTGTCACCTAGTGGTGTCATGGAGCACATGAAGTATGGGCTATGTCCTTCACTTATAACTTTGGAAAACAATTTCCTTGTGAAATAGTGGGCAAACATTTTACCACACTGGGATTAAATTTTAGTCACAAATTCCAGATTAAATCGCTGCATGCACCTAGACATGACCCGACAGCTGCCTCTCGGCCATCTCTGAATCGGAATATTTGTGTTTCTACACACATCTAGTGGGCTATATATTGTTTTTGCTTTTTACTCAAGTTCAAACTCACAGATGTTTAATATGCGCATCTGAATTATTTATCCCAAATGGTATGTCTTCTTAAGATGTTTAAATAAGTATGCCATTTGTTCATTAAATCAGTTTGGAATAAACAAATCCATCCCTTCCAATGAAAGCTCACTGTGAGAATATTATTTATTTGGATTTTTATAACCCACTTTTCTCTCCAGTGGGGCCCAGAGCGGCTTACAACATCATTATCCCCTCCTCCATTTTATCCTCACCATCAATCCTGTGAGGTAGTTTTGGGTGAGGTTGTGTGACAGGCCCAAGGCCACCCAACAAGCTTCCATGACAGAGTGGGGATTTGAACCTGGGTCTCCCAGCTCCAGTGAATCAGTTTGGTGTAGTGGTTAGGAGCACAGACTCTAATCTGGAGAACCGGGTTTGATTCCCCACTTCTCCACATGCAGCTGCTGTTATGACTTTGAGTCAGTCATAAGTTCTTTCAGAGCTGTTCTCTCAAGGGCAGTTCTTGAGAGAGCTCTCTCAGGCCCACCTACCTCATAGGGTGTCTGTTGTGGGGATGGGAACGGGATTGTAAGCCGCTCTGAGACTGCTTGTGTAGTGAAGGGTGGGGTATAAATCCAATCTCCTCCTCCTCCTCTTCGTCTTCTACTGGTCCAACAGACTAACCACTACTCAAGGTTGGCCTATACATGAAAGCCTATGTAGAGGAGCTGGGGTCTAGATACCTTTTGAGAGGTGTGGCATTCCCTACATGGTTACAGAACACCTTGAACCACCTGGGCTTAGCTAAGGATTGGTGAGCGGAGGAGGAGAGAGCTCAAAACACTCCCTATGGGCATCTGTGGCAGTAGACGCATCGTGCTATGTGTTTCATAAAACCTATTACGCTCAAGCATTCCTAAATACAGTCAGCAGTCTCTGTGGCTACGCAACCCTAATTATGGAAAGAGCTCCTAAGAAACATAAATTTGCAATTGAGGCGTCAGGCCTCCTGCAGGAAGAATCTGAAAGGTATCGCAGTGATCTTTATAGAATTGTCTCTAATCTGAGAAGCGGAAAACAGCCTCAATAACAAATAGATTTAAATTAAATTACCCATCAGACAGATTACATTTAGTAAAGTCCTGCAGAAGAAGATGAAACGACATTTCGGATATAACAATGCACAGATTTAAATTTCAAATGCACGCCACATTTTACACCTTGTCACTGATGAGCTCTAACATTTCCCAAGAGCAAAAAGAAAAATCCATTAGAAACGCTAGAAAAACCATCGTGAACAATCCCTTTACCGCCTCTTTTTTTTAATTAGCTGCCGAAGTCATTCATTCTTTCCCCTCCCTTTGTTTAATAACAAGTAGGATTTAATTACCCTGGATAAGTCAATATATAATAGAATAATAATCATCCTCTGAGCGATATGTCATAAAGGAACCAGATGGGACCCAGCGTTTAATAAGGAACATCACAGAGCGAATGTCCTCTTTCCTTGCGTATGTCTTTGCCATGAAAGACCTCCTACACCCAACAAGGAGCAGTGTAATAATCAAGGTCTAAAACTTGGTTTGAAATTCTGAGAACTAGAGATGCATTTTTGCTGTTTAGTAGTTTTGCAAAGAGTAATACAGTGTTTAAAACTCATGCCGCAATATAAAATATTTTGGGGCACTTAAATTCAGGTAAATAAACCTTCAGTCATAATATGTGCAGGAATTCCTTCCTTTCAAAATCTAGGGTCATGATTTCACAATAAATTCATTCCAGTCTATTGGAGAAGTTTAACTATGAGTTAGAGCAGAAATATCAACATGTTTTTTGTGAGGCTCACAAGCACTATCTATGGTATAATGTAGCAAGTGTACAGAGCTTTGCAGTGTAGCTTCAGCAGTGGCCCAGGCATTTGCCAGTGTGCCATTGTAAGAATGCAAGAAGAGCTCTGCTGGATCAGACCAGTGGTCCAACTAAGTCTAGTACCCAGTCTCACACCATGGCCAGCCAGCTCCTCTGGAGGACCAAAAGCAGGACATAGAGCCTGAGACCTTCCCCAGTGTTGCCTCCTAGAGGTTTACTGCATCTAAATGTGGAGGTTCCTTTTAGTCACCATGGCGAGTAGCCACTGATAGACCTACCCTCCATGAATCTCTCTAACCCCCTTTTAAAGATGTCTATGCCTGTGGCCATCACTACACCCTCTGGCAGTGAATTTCAAATGTAATCACTTGTTGACTAAAGTAGTATTTCTTCCTGTCTGTCCTGGCTGCCCTCCAAGTTCTAGTATTTTGTGATGCAGAAAAACTTCTGTCTTCTCTCTCCACCCCGCGCATAATTTTATAAACCTCTATCATGTCCCCCTTTAGTTTTTTTTCTAAACTGAAAAGTCCCAGACTCTTTAGCCTTTACTTGGTCTTAATCATCTTGGTTGCCCTCTTCTGTTCTTCTTCCCGCTCTGAGATGTCCTTTTAGATATACAGTGACCAGAACTGCTCAGAATATTTCAAATGAGGCTGCACCATAAGCTCTAAACAGGGGCATTATAATAGTAGGGGTTTTTTTTCCGGTCCTCTTCCTAATAATCCCCACCACAGTTTTTGTTCTGTTTTTTTACTGCTGCATCTCCCAGACTCAGCAAGTTCAGAGCCCATTAGTGTGTACTTAAAGCTGGGGGGAGGGGCTGGGTGTTGTACAATGTGCATCACCTACCACTTACCTCCACTGACCTCCACTGCAACTCTGTTGCCCCAGCACTGGCACCAATATCAACCCTTGTAGGATCTCACTGCTTATTTCCCTCCACTGACAGAACTGTCCATTTATTCCTACTCTCTACTTCCTTTTGTTTAGCCAATTTTTAATCCTTAAATGACCCATCCTCTAATTCCACAACTGCTAAGCTTACTCAGGAGTGTTTGGTGAGGTACCTTCACTAAAGCCTTTTGAAAGTCCAGGTATATGACGTCTACTGGGTTACCATTACCCACACGCTTGTTCACTTTCTCAAAGAACTCCAAAAGTTTGGTGAGCCAGGACATCCCTTGGCAGAAGCCATGCTGCTTTTTCCTCACCAAGGTTTGTTTCTCGGTGTGCCTAATAATTCTATCATTGATTATGGTTTCTACTAAGTTGCCTGGGACAAATGTTAGGCTAATAGGTCTGTCATTTCCTGGTCCCCCTCTGGACCCTCTTTTAAAAAATCATGGTAACATTTGCTGCTCTCTAATCTTCTGGTACAGTGTTTGGTAGGGTTGCCACCTTTGTGGGATTAGGAGACGTGTCCATTCTCTGTTATCCCACATGCCACAATCCTTGTTCCCACTTCCTACTGCATCTCAAAAGAGTTTGTGGAAAGCTGCAAAGAATATGTGGTGTTCCAGAATGACCCTGAAGGCATCGCCTTTGTTTCTGAAGACAGCATTCATTCAGAAACAACTGCTTCCATCACAGGAAGGTGGCTAGTAACCTCCCAGCATTCTGTGATTGGCCCCAATACTGCAGGGCAGCCATTTTGTGACAGGTCCTGGCCCCCAGTGACCCTAATTTTGTGGTGGTATCCACTAATTGTTATCAAAACTCCCAAAGTGCCCACAGGCTCAACAAGATTGCTGTCAGCTCATAATGATGACCAGAAAATTCATCAACCCTTCGACCAAGGACCAAAACAGTCCTTGTGGTCTTCAAAGAAGAGGAGTTGGTTGCTGCTGACCTTATAAATGCCTCAAAAGAATGTCCTAAAACTGAAAAATGTATGCCACTACTATATATAATAAACAGATTTCATTTACCTGATTATAGCAGTGCCTGAACCACAGTCAAACCTGAACTCCACAAAGCCATCCACCATGATAATGGAAAGGAAGTCTTTACTCCCTGTGTCATAGCTGTACAAAAGGACACCATTTGCTGAAACTGGACGAAATGTAATCTCAAACTCCATGAAGGAAAGATAGTTCTGTGCTTCTAACGGCCAGGGAGTTGTAGCAAAGGATTTCAAGGTTGCGTTGAACTGAGGTATGGCAAGGGTGAAAGCTGAAAGAGTAGGTCAAAAGAGTAGGTCAGAGACTGTTGAATTGCAACTGATAATGAAGCTCAAGACAGTGCATCCACCTGGACTGAATCGAGACCTAGGTTTCCTGTCTCACTACCAATGCTGATTTCTCCATGCCTACTACCTCTCTGCATATCACACCTAATCCAATCACACCTGCTATTGTCATTTGTCTGCTAATGTCATTTGGCATCTGAAGTCACTCTACTTTCCAATACATAGGACAGATGAACTCACATTCTAGCTGTATCTAAAGAAGTGAGCAGTGACTCACAAAAGCTCACACCAGGCCACAATTTTTGTTAGTCCTTAAGGTGATACTGGACTCTTGCTCTTTTCTGCTGCTACAGACAGACTAACACGGCTACCCATCTTGATGTGTTACTTCAGTTCCTCAAGAAAGAAGGGGAAGCTCAGCTGTTCTGTTAGCATCTTTAGGCACTTAAAATTCAATTGCAGAAATCGCCGCAAAAACAGCATACCATGCAAAATATTGTTTCTACACTCTAAACGCGTCACAAGAAGCTCGAACCATTCCCTCCCATTTGTGCTTAGCAGTATGTTTCCTGTTAGCACGAGGACAAGACAGCCACCAGGCATTCCTCGGTGTTCCAGTTTTAAAATATGGATACATTTTAATGTATTTTTACATCAAATACAGTAAATTTAATACAGTATTTTTACTGTATTAAATACAGCATTTCTACTGTATTAAATACAGTAAATTTAATACAGTACATTAAATACAGTAAATTTAATACTAAAATTGTGTAGAAACTGACAGTTCACCCATATGACAAACGCTCTACAGATGCAATCTGGTGGCAGGAAAAACATGCTGGAAAAATGGCACCCATAAGGGGCTCATGGCAGGAAAATGGTCCTAGTGTGGGTGTGACCTTTTAAGGGCATCAAAATGCATGCCATTCCTTCCAGAAGGCATGAGAAAGCACCTGGATGGCATTCTTTCAGGTTTATGAAAGTATTTAGGACAGGGAATACAGGACAATTATAGCATGACATTGTGTGGAAGCTACGGCAAAAAAGCACTCCAATCTGGATGCCAAAGTGAAGAAGAACCTCTGCATGGCAGCAGCCACAGACATAATTCTGAAGTTCTAGCAAACTACAACAGCATAGCCAGCAAAACAAGATCTAGATTTCTTTGCGTGGCCTGGACAGCATCATTGAGCCAGAATGCAATCAGTTGGCAATGCAATACAGACTGTGAAAAACAGTTGCGCACCACCAGTGAGCTGTGGACGTTCAATTGACAGGCTTGATTAAGTAGGGCACAGGTTGGTCCTGACGCACACCCAGTGCCAAATGTTAATGGGAGAGAACGGCAGTAACCCTCTCACCTTCCTCACAGTGCCGGCCTTTAAACCCAAGCGGGCAAAGACAGATGTATCGATCTGCTTTGCTTGCTGTGCAGGTGCCACCATTAACGCAGGAAGCCTCATCGCAAATTCCACTGCTGCATTCACCTGAAAAAGCAGAGAAACAACACAGATGCATCATTTCAGTCACCCAAGGGATGGGGGTTAATTTAGCTACTTGCGTTCCAAGTTCCTGCACCAATCATACCAGCTCTCTGCCTCACACACACCAGTCTTTCCTGGCAACATGAAAATATAAGTACCAGATTAAGTGACTGGGCTCCAGGCCACAAAGACGTTTCACAAAATGGCAGAAATAGGAATTAATCGCACAGAATCTCTGTAGATGAATGCTTGCCAGATGGGCCAATGTCCCCCTCCCTTCACTAGCCTCTCTCTCTACAAAATGTTAAAATCTCCAAATGTCACCAGACTGTTTACAAGGACGATGTTTTTTGCTTAACCTCAATTACCTTAAGTGCTGCTTTGTTTGTTCAGTGCGTGAGGGGGAACTACCATGAGAGCTGGAGGTGTTAAGCAGTGGGATCTAAGCTTATTAGCCACTCAGCGATTTGTTGTTAAGGTTCCCATCTGCATGGCAGGTAATCCATACTGCCAGCATACTGGTTTCTATAATCAACATCTCTATCATCTTGCTATATAGCTGGAATATGTCCTGAGGTAATAGTATAGAAACTGTCAAGGGCTGAAATGATTTGACTGCTTCAAAGATACTTCTGAAGAACATTTAAATATTTCAGCACACATCATCTTGTGAAATGTGTGTTTAAGGTGATTACTTTCAAAATTACTCTCTCTCTCTCTCTCCCTACAGTATAGTAGCAAAAAAAGGGGGGGAGGGGGAGACTGAAATGCTGCCAGTCTATAGATAAATATTAATATAGCCTATCAACAGAAATATAAGTATGAGCAGTTTGTTTCATGGCAGTAATGATGAATAATGCTACGAACAAAAGCACACCAATAATATTTCAACAAAACTGTGAGAAAGTAAACTGTTAAATGAGGGTCGTGTTCTGTATTTTTGATGCTTCAGAATTATAATATTTGCATCCTGCCATTCTTTAAAGAACTGAGGGCAGAGAACAAGGGGGGGTTGACCCATTTTATTCTCAAAACAATCCTGTGAGGTAGGTTATGATGCGAATTAGTGACTTGCCAACGGTGTCCAGGAAGTGTAATGGCTGAATAAGGGCTTGAAACTAGGTATTTGTGGTCCAGCATCTTAGATAGCCCAAGCTAGCCTGATATCATCAGTTTAGAAGCTAAGCAAGGGTCAGCCATGGTTAGTGCTTGTATGGGAGACTACCAGGAAAGACTAGGGTGGCTATGCAGGGGAAAGCAATGGCAAACCACCTCTGCTCATCTCTTGCCTTGAAAACCCCGTGATGAGGTCGTCAGAAGTTCATTGCAACTTGACAGCTCACTTTACCTTATTTGTGATCCAACAAATTGCTTGCACAATTTATGCCCACTGAAAACTAGGCTTAAAACTTCCATTAATATCCAAGCCTCTAAAATGTACTTTCTTGCGTAAACAGTGGCTTGTTATTTTATTTTTATTCTGAGTAGTTTTCAAGAGTGTTACCAAAAGGAGGCCCATTTCACAGCATGGACAGATAAGCATACGCACATGTGAACATTCCAGACACCGGCTCCATGGGGCTCGTTGAGCCCTTGTATACACAGACGTGGAGAGTTGCAAAGACAAGAAAGAAGGTGGCTTTCAAGTCAAGACCAAATCTAAGCAATAAAACACGAGTAGCAGTTCTGAGCAATATGATGACAATAATTCAAGCATGAGAGTGAAAATTTCCAATCCTAACATCCATTTTCAAATCACTAGCATCCAGTTTCAACTGTAGCTTACCCCTCCAACTGTAGCTTACACCTTAAAAAGGTAAAGGTAAAGGTTCCCTTGCTCGAAAGCCAGTCGAATCCGACTCTAGGGTTGCGGTGCTCATCTCCGTTTCAAAGCCAAAGAGCCAGCGCTGTCCAAAGACATTTCCGTGATCATGTGGCCGGCAAAATGGGGCTAGTCCAGGGGGAAAAGACTGGGGCAGGGTGTCAAACATATGGCCCATGGGCTGGAACCGGCCCCTGCAAGCAACTGGCTGTCTCCTGCTTCCTTCTCCAAGGCTTCCCTTTGCCATTGTTGACTCTGCACCTTAGGACCAAACAGAGGTCTCAAAATAGGGTGCAGGCAGGGGTCATTTCCTGCAGGAGCGCACAGGAGCGGAGCGCCGGCAGTAAGGAGCCCAGGGGGCGGGCACATGCAACAAGCCCCACCCCCTGCTCCCAGCAGCCCTCAGTTGGGCCACGAG
>NW_015172005.1:1223015-1247934 GCF_001447785.1 Gekko japonicus | reverse complement strand
CCCCCCCATAGCTAGCAATCCAAAACAGTCCAGTGGCACCTTTAAGACCAAGTTTTATTCAGGTACAAGCTCTCCCTCCTCTGTGAGGGCAGATCTGCACGCCCACCCCCCATAGCTAGCAATCCAAAACAGTCCAGTGGAGCCTGAGCGGTGGGTGTTGCCTTCTGACACACTTCCGGTGATGTCAGGGGGTGTGGCATATGCAAATAAGTTCTGCTAATGAGTTATGCTAATGAGCTCCTGTACCTCTTTTTCTACAAAATGACCCCTGGGTGCAGGGAAGGTTTCTCTTCCATTGCTACCGCTGCCACCTGCTGGATCCTTTCCAGAACGGGCAGGCAGCTCAGTGTCTCCTCCCCAACCTCTGCCCTTTTTGCTCCTTTTACCCCCCCTGGCTCCCTTTTGACCCACTTCCCTTCCCCCTTGTGTCCCCCACTTCCTTGTTTCTCTGCTATCTAACTGACGCCTGCCTCATTCCTACTCCAGGGATGGGTCCAACCCATCCTCCAGGGCTTCAGGTGGCCTGCGCACTGTTGAGCTTCTCATTGCGTCCTTCCAGGCTGTGGGCCTGCTTGCTGACCCCATTTCAGCCTCGGCTTCCGGGGAAGCCTGGCTGGCATTTGGTCCTGCCAGGGGTTTGCCTCTGCACTTGCCTGGAGCCCTTGCTGCTGGGGCCAGCTGGCCAGAACGTGACTCCCTTATTCTCCACTCTTCCCCAGGACCCTGGGCAGGAGAGACCCGACTTAAAAGAGCGCAAAGCAGGCGATTCAGAGCTGGTGTGTCCCAAATCCCCTCCAAAGCATTCTCTTGCCGGGCTTCTCCTCCAGTTGCACCAGAGAAAGCTGGAAGTGCCTTCTCCAGCTGGAGGGCTGCAACCTGCCGCCTCGCATGCACAATGCTTGGCTTTTGCCACTGCAGCACACGAAGGAAGCCAGCCTGTTTCCCCCCTGCTGAAAGTGACCCTCTTTCGCCCTTCCAGTGCAAGATTCAGAGGTGTCACTTAGTTGGGGTGGCTCTTCAGCCCCTTGCAGAAACCCCTTCCCTAGCGAGAGGCAGTGCCTGCCCCCCCCCCACACACACACTGCATGAAGCACCAGTGCCTCTTCTAAGCAAATGTATCCAAAGGCGTAGTTGGGAGAGTCTCCCAGCGCTGGCTTGTGCGTAGTTCATGTGTGCTCCTCTTGCCTCCCCCTCTGGACTCCCTGCCTCAGTGTCCCTCTCATTGTTGACCATCAAAGTTCTTTCCTGTCCCCCCCTCCCTCTTCTGGGTTTGGGGGTAGCCACTAGGAGGGCATTAGCAGAAGGTGGCTTCAACTCCACCGAGGGAGGTAAGAAAAATCCTCCCTTTCAGGTGGAGGCAGAGGGCATCCGCACTGGCTTGAAATGCCTCTGGTGTCCATGTCCTCTTTGCCTCCTCTGTGTTTAGTGTTCTTGATGGCGTTCTTAGCTATTGCTTGAAGCCTGAAACTTGCAGTCGGTGGGTTTCAGGTGGCGTTGCTGTGGGCTGTCTCTCTCTCGCCCTTGCCTTTTATTGAGGCCAGTCATGTAGTGGCATCTGCCTCAGTGACAAGGCTAAGAGGGGCATAAAGGTCATCTAATCCAGGCCTGCAGTCGGTGGGTTTCAGGTGGCGTTGCTGTGGGCTGTCTCTCTCTCGCCCTTGCCTTTTATTGAGGCCAGTCATGTAGTGGCATCTGCCTCAGTGACAAGGCTAAGAGGGGCATAAAGGTCATCTAAACCAGGCCTGGCTCACCCATTTCAATCCTGTGATAAGGAGCCCTCGATTCCTGTTGTAGAGGAACCCTGCCTGCTCTGTGGCCCCTTTGGTCTGCTGGGTGCTGATGCTCCAAACTTTTGCCCAGTCTGAAATCAACACATTATTTCACTTGGAGAGATCCCCCGCTCCAGTTTAAACAGATGAAGAAAGAAACATAAAGAACCCTAACAGCACAGCTTGCAATCTTTATTAGTGGAAAGGAGCAAGAGACTAACAAAATTTGTGGCAGGGCATGAGCTTTCGTGAGTCACTGCTCACTTCTTCATATACAGCTCGAAAGTGAGTCCATTGGTCTTTATATATGGGAGGGTAGAGTGATTTCAGATACCAGATGACAATAGCAGGTGTTGGTAATGAGACAGGAAACCTAGGTCTCAATTCATTCCTGGAGGATGCAAAGTTTGGTGTAGTGGTTAAATGCGCGGCCTCTAATCTGGGAGAACCAGGTTTGATTCCCCACTCCTCCACTTGCACCTGGCTGGATGACCTTGGGCAAGCCTTAGTTCTGATAAAAGCTGTTCTTGAAAAAGAGCAGTTTCTGTCAAGAGCTCTCTCAGCCCCACCTACCTCACAGGGTGTCTGTTGTGGGGAGGGGAAGGAGTTTATAAGCTGCTCTGGGTAGTGAAGGGTGGGGTATAAATCCAATCTCTTCTTCTATATCTCTAGTACCTCATGTTACATTTTATGGCGCGCATGGCCTGGCCCAACAAGTGACATTTATGTCAGAAGAGTAAAGTTTGAGGAGGAAAAGAACAGGGAAATCAGGTCATACTCTGCCTATCCTGAATAGGAACTGTCACTTGGTGTTGGTGGTAGAAGAAGGTCTATGGACGGCAACCACCTCTTGTGAGACAACCTGGATGGCTGATGCCATTAGATAGGGTCCCTGGTGGGGTGGCTGGGGTGTCCTACCTGGGGAAATGCTAATTGATCAGGAGATTCTCCTGCTAGATTAAGAATTTGACTTGGTCTCCAGATGAGTCTTTGTTATGGGCTGGAATATTCCAGTGGCTGGAATGCCAACTCATTGTGTTGCAGAGACTAGTCATTCATCATGTCCTGGGTTTGAAGGACCTTGGGGAATCACAGAAAGGGGCTCAACTGGGGTGTAACAACAGCTTTCTCAGGGGAAGCACACCATTCCCTGTTGCAATCTCATTTTATTGCATGTAGCCTGATCTCTGGTTTGATAGCAAATATGTAGATCTAGGGAAGTCTTAAACATGGTTCCCAGATGGGGTGTTCTTGGATTGGAATAACAAGGACCACATTACAAGCACCGCAATAAGGACATATGCTTAAATTTATAATCCTGATCCATATCTAACCTAACCCTGAGCAATACTTAGAGGAGAAAGTACAAATATAAATCCCCATTATGGTGTTATACACACAGACACATACACACCATTCTGGATCAAATTACTATGACAACTTTTGAGTCCAGTGACACCTCTAAGACCAACAAAGTTTGGGTATAAGATTTTGTGTGCATGTACACTTCTTCAGATTAAATTAAACGTTATTGGTCTTAAAAGGTGCCGCTGGACTCAAACTTTGTTCTGATGCTTCAGACCAACACAGCTACCCACCTAAATCTATGACAACTTTTGCACTTCTTAGCTTCAGCAAGAATACAGAGCATCACAAAATAAGGTTGCTGTTTAAAACTAGAGACTTTAGAAAGATTACACTGTTTATTTGCCATCACATTAATGGGATTCAGTACAGCACAAAATGAGGCTAGGTGCCTTCTCTCTTACTATATACTTTTCTATACACAGAGATTTTCCTTCTTCCGTGGGAGATCATTCAAGGTGTAATGATGGAAAATAGCTTAGATGGTAATCAACTTAGATTCAAGATGAAATGATGGCAACTAGCTTAGATGGCTTTAAAAGAGGACAAGATAAATTCATGGAGGCTAGGTTTATAATGGCTGAATGATCAGGGGCAGTCACTGAGGATAGAAGAGGAGACAGAATCTGGCTGGCAGCAGTAGGAAACCAGTTGCTGCTGGGCTGAATGGACCTCTGCTACCATCCAGCAGGGCTTTTCTTATGCTCTTAACCACTGCCACCATCCCAGTCTGAAATGGTTCTGTATGGTAACTGTTTTACCTAAATATCAGCTATTTTGTAGAATGCTGGACAGAGCCCATGTATCTTTGGAAGCTCTAACTCTAGTGATCATGCCAGTCTGAGGGGTGGCAGCAGAGTGCCTGCAGTGAAGGAACTGCCCACCAGTCCCAATGAGCAGGTTGCTGTTGTTCAGTCGCACAGTCGAGTCCGACTCTTCACGACCCCATGGACCAGATCACCCCAGGCCTTCCTGTCTTCCGCCGTCCTCTGAAGTTGGCTCAGTTTCATGTTCGTTGCATCTATGACACTGTCTAACCATCTCATCCTTTGCCGTCCCTGTCTTCTTTGACCTTCAATCTTTCCCAATGAGCAGGAGACAGGCGCAAAACCTCACCTGATACAGAGGAATAGTGAAGGGGCACCAGTGATCAGCGTTGGAGTGACACAACAGCCAATGAGACAGGCCCAAGAGATCAGGAAGCAAAGGTCACAGGAAAGGCCAGGAAGGTGGAGCCTTAGGATGGGGAATGAGGGCAGTTGCCTTGACAACAGCCATGCCCCCAAGCTCCACTGGGTATTGTGGCTGAAGCAGCCTGTCTGTTGCCACACCTTCCTTTGAGGACTCTAATCTGGGAGAACCGGGTTTGATTCCCCACTCCTCCATTTGCAGCTGGCTGGATCACCTTGGGCAACCCATAGTTCTGATAAGAGCTGTCCTTGAAAGAACAGTTTCTGTCAGAGCTCTCTCAGCCCGACCTACCTCACAGGGTGTCTGTTGTGGGAAGGGGAAGGGAAAGGAGACTGTAAGCCGCTCTGAGACTCTGAGTGAAGGGCGGGGTATAAATCTAATCTCCTCCTCCTCCTCCTCCTTCTTCCGACCAATGAAATACAGAGGGTCTCTCAAGACAACGGGAAAGGGGGTGAAGGTCGGCGATGCTGCTGGAGGTACACAAATCTTGACTAGCCCAGGCTAAGGGGGGATTCCCTGTTTAGTTCCAGATAGGTTAAGAGGCAGCAGCAGAAGAGGCTGAGGCTGATGTAAACTCCTTTAGGAATGCTACAAAAATAGAGATATCATTATCATATTTGCATTTCCATAAATCTAAAGGTGAAAGCCTATTCTGAGTTCTTCCAAATACTGGAAATAGCTTTAAAAAAATTAAACCAAATTTTATTAACCTGTGAGTAAATACAAGTTCTCACGTTCCTTATAGCTGACACTTGGTTTGCATTGGGGTAAAGTCTGCTCACAACCTGGACCTCCACCATGTGGGCGGAGTTATAAAAAACCACGTACTCCGTGCAAATGCCTCATCGTACATAGGACCACACAAAGCATAAGTAATGACATCTGCATGGAGCGAATGGTTTGCTCTCTGTGATGGAAGGGAGATGAGCTCGCTTCATCCCCATGTGTGTTCAGGGACAAGTGCACATATAAATGGGCATGGCATTTTCCAAACAGCTGTTGAGCATTCTCAAAACGTAGAGTTGGAAAGGACCACCAAGGGTCATCTAGTCCAACCCCCTGCACAATGCAGAAAATTCGTAGCTACCTTCCCCCTCTCTCCCCCAGTGACCCCTGGTCTATGCCCACATGCAACACCTTTGATACAGCTCATGCCGTCACACAATTGCTTCCAGCAAAAAAAAAAAAAAAAAATCAATCTTGGAAACTGTATCCAGATAGAATTCCTTTGAGGAATTCCTTAGTTCACAGCAGACATTCGTTTCCCCTGGGGAAATGCCATGATTCTATCCAGTTCAGAGTTTGTCACGACTTCTGGGGATTGCTGCTATGTTAAAGCCACCCTGAGTATTTTCTTTACCTGAAACAATGTCTCAGGAGACAGCAGACATAGCTTTCTAAACTGACAACTGTCTTCCTTCACAATAGCTTCTAGTAGGATTGGTAGCATATTTTATAGTGTCTTCCCCTTTGAATTGCTGGGGACAAACAATCTTTTGCAAGGTCTCTCTTGCTTATTTCCCAGCAAGAGAAGACATCTCCAAAATCCTCCCAGGGACTTTGCTGAAGCAATAATCCAAAGGGCCTTTGCTTTGTTTGACAACCCAATCCAGAGAAATTTAAATGACAAAGTATCTTTGCTTATACACAAAAGTAAGACCCAACTCATCACCTCACAGAAGATTTAGGAGTCAACTTGATATGAATGCCACTAGCAACAAATCCCACAGAGTGAAAGACAGCCTTGATAATACACTGAAAAGAACCCATCAAGGGAACTGAATTGAGTTATCAAGCTATAGGAATAAAAAGCTATTAATCCAATCAAAGACATTTTAAGATATACACCATCATGTGAACATTTCTTCACTTCCCATCTGCTTACTCAATCAACATTATAATTTTATTTTCACACCGAGGCAATATAAAACATGGAATGTCTTGGGCTCTTTAAGGCTTATTCTTAATGTAATGAAGTTAGTCCCTGTCTGCAGAATTCAGAACTGAAAAGCTACTGCTTGGAGCTTGTGAGGCAGAATCTGTAAAGCCCTATCCCATGAAGTGGGAAATCATTCAGTCCTTGTAACGGTAGAGCTGAGGATCTGGGTTCAAATTCCAGCTCATATATTCAGGAATATGTTCATGTTGCCCTAGATCCTACAGTGAGAACTCCCCCCCCCCCAGCAGTGGAATCGTTGCTAGTGAAACCATTCTATTATCATCCTGGGAAGGGGTAATTCGCATACTGCCTTTCGAGGTCTACACCTAAATGTTTTACATGTACTTCTAAGTGAATGCCGGGAAGCAGTTATTTGCTGCAGTTCCTAGTTGATTATACACTCACACCACAGTCCTATGAAGTTATCCCAGGCTAAATCCAACGTGGAGTAACTCTGCATTGGATTGCTTCTGCACACCAGTGTGAAATATACTAGCTATGAAGGTTTTCAGTGCTTCAGAAACCTCTTTGATCAGCAATAACTACAACAAAAGAAAAGTGTGCATACACCCAGGAGAACTCTATTGGACAATTTTCAACTCCTAACTCAAACAGGACACAGTATCTTATTCCTAGACACTGAAATGCTGAACAAAATATCCAGTTACCATGTCAGATTACACAGGGAAGCCATTGAAATTCATAAACAAACACAATTTGGATAGGAAACAAGAGAGTTTAAAAATAAATAGGGCATGGTTTCCTGTCCTGAGAAACACAAAATGCTCTACATCTTACAACAGCACTACAGATAAGATTAGAATTTCAACAGCCAATCCCTATGCAAAAGAACCTCCTCAGGAAAGCGCCTCTATAAGCATGTCACAGCCTGGGAAACTCCTACAAGATAATGACTCAGCCCTACCCCATCTTCCTGAGTAGATATAAATTACCTGCCTACCATTTTTCTTCTCACATTGACCCAGAGAGTGCTCCATTTTTCTGTGTTATACCTCTGAGGATGCCAGTCACAGCTGCTGGAGAAAAGTAAGGTACTACAATGCCAAGACCACGACCATACAGCCCGAAAAATCTACAACAACTAATGAACTGTGAAAGCATTTGACAACATATTTAACTTTCAACTCTCTTAAAAAACCGTTGTGTCTCTCTGAGACAAGCAATCATAGGATCATAAAGTTGGAAGAGACCTGCAGGGTCATCTAGTCTATCCCCCTGCACAATGCAGGAAATTCACAAATACTCCCCCACATACACACCCAGTGATCAGAAGATGGCAATAAAATGCTCCAGGATCCCTGGCCAAACTGGTCTGGAGAACAATTGCTTCCTGCCCCCAAAGTGGTGATCAGCGTTTCCCTGGGCATGTAAGAAAGGGCCAAGAGAACTAAGCACTGATGCAACCCTTCCTGCCCTCCCTCTCATGATCTGCCTAATTCACAGAATCAGCATTACTGTCAGAGGGCCATCTAGCCTCTGTTTGAAAACCTCCAAAGAAGGAGAGCCCACCACCTCCCCAGGAAGCCTGTTCCACTGAGGAACCACTCTGTCAGGAAGTTCTTCCTAATGTTTAGCCAAAAACTCTTCTGATTTAATTTCAACCCACTGGTTCTGGTCCGACCTTCTGGGGCAACAGAAAACAACTCCACACTGTCCTCTATTATGACCATTTTTAACATCTGGTGAATCTCTCCCAAACTACAAGCATGGTCTAAATGCTAGACTATACAGATGATGGCGGTGCAGCTACAAGTGACATTACAACATTAACTAACTCCCCGCAAGGTTTGAAAAGGTACCTTCACATAGCAAATTTCTGAACTCCCAGTTCAACACTTAATCGTACTGGTCTACAGCTCCAGTTTCCTGGAAAGACCACTTTGGAGAGAAGGTCCAGGTTGGTGGGCCGTGTTCCTCCCACTTTTACAGAGTGGAAGGCCAGCATTTCCCATGGCCATGATCCGAACCCATGCCCTTTTCAATCTGGCATCTTGGAACTGATGTTCTCCAAGGTTTTGCCCAGGAAGCCTCCGGCTGCTGATTCGTAATTTACAGTGTGGATAGACCACAGGAAAGGGGGGAAACAGAGCTGTCTAAAACGGCGAACGTGTACAGATTGTGGAGGTCAGGTATGGATGCTCAAACTATCATGTACATGTGTGCCCCAAGGCCACCCTACAGTGAACAATACACACTTGAGGGTTTTATCATTCAGCTTCAGTTCAAAAATGGCAAATATATATATGTCTATATATCCATCTGCTGTAGTATATACGATTGCTGAAGCATCAGTAGTACCAAGGACTGCTACAGCGAAGATCAAAGAACCAGCACAGATCAGAGAGAGCTTTTGATAAGTTTCATGCTCCGTGTGTATTTCATAGATTCTCACTCTATCGTGAAATTACTCTCTGTGCTCCTCCAAGACCTTATTTTCTCCAGCGCCTGCTTTCTGGGCCACCCTGTTAGCTTTTCATATCTCACCAAAACCTGGTCTTTATCTGGAGGCCAGAACAGCAATTGCTAATATGTCTGATACTGGTCACTGCCCTGTTTCGAGGCAGGATGAGAAAAGAGAGCAGAAAAAGAAAAAAAGCGTGACCTTGTATCTATGACACGTTAGACAAAATCAGGCTTTATCTCTGTATCTGCTATAGATACAGTATGGCCACGAAGACAAGTTTGTCAAACTGTTTTCTGTTTCAAAGCTTCACTGCATTAATATTTCTTTCCCAGCCTAATCCAAGGAGTCTGGCAGAGAGAGGTGTACTTGACCAATGCCATGCGGGGAAACCAGTCTTGAATAAGGTCTTGTGGGGACACATTCAAATCTTACACAGTGTGAAACTTTCTCTTCTTTTGTTCCTATAAAGACCTGAAACCGCTATGTAACTGTATTACTGTAACTGATCATCTCCACTGCTTTGCAGTTTACGTCCGAGCCCAGAAGAAGGAATACCAGAAGTAACATGCAATAAAAGTGATACAAATGTGGGGGGTTCCAACATTCCTGATATGCAGAGTGGTGAGAAGCCCACACTAAAAAAGCAAAAAGTTAAACTCTGTATACAGGAAATCCAAATTCTGCACTCAGGTAATTTCTACAGGGTGCAAAAATTATGCAAACCAGGCAGATTTAGACCATTCCTTTTACTTTCGATGATGATGATGATGTCTGGACAGCAATTAAAATACGGGTAACTTTAGAAAGAGATTTTGAGGTGTGCAACATCAATTTGAATCATTTTATACCACAAGCTATATGCATTTTAAAAAGGCAGGCACAAAACATTACAACTCAAGGCAAGTCAAATACAAAAAAATTTCTGTGATGCCTGCAATACAACACTCACTGGCTCAGGGGGGAAGGGTTATTCTTACATTAAATAATTAGCTTGGTTTATTCTGTACATTAGAAGTATAGACGAACTAGCAGTAAAGCCCGTTGTGGAAATAAATACAGCAGGATCTAGAAAGAGGCTCTGGGGGAGTGCTCTGGCTTTGGGCAAACAGTGTCATTTTGCTCTGCCTTGCGGGGAGGGGGTGAGTTTGAGGTGTGGAATGCAGTGAAGTCCAATCAGCTTCCATATGCAAAAGACCTTGAAGGTTCCATATGCAACTGACATTCCAACTGCCTTGCGGGGAGGGGGTGAGTTTGAGGTGTGGAATGCAGTGAAGTCCAATCAGCTTCCATATGCAAAAGACCTTGAAGGTTCCATATGCAACTGACATTCCAACTGCCTTGCGGGGAGGGGGTGAGTTTGAGGTGTGGAATGCAGTGAAGTCCAATCAGCTTCCATATGCAAAAGACCTTGAAGGTTCCATATGCAACTGACATTCCAACTGCCTTGCGGGGAGGGGGTGAGTTTGAGGTGTGGAATGCAGTGAAGTCCAATCAGCTTCCATATGCAAAAGACCTTGAAGGTTCCATATGCAACTGACATTCCAACTGCCTTGCGGGGAGGGGGTGAGTTTGAGGTGTGGAATGCAGTGAAGTCCAATCAGCTTCCATATGCAAAAGACCTTGAAGGTTCCATATGCAACTGACATTCCAACTGCCTTGCGGGGAGGGGGTGAGTTTGAGGTGTGGAATGCAGTGAAGTCCAATCAGCTTCCATATGCAAAAGACCTTGAAGGTTCCATATGCAACTGACATTCCAACTGCCTTGCGGGGAGGGGGTGAGTTTGAGGTGTGGAATGCAGTGAAGTCCAATCAGCTTCCATATGCAAAAGACCTTGAAGGTTCCATATGCAACTGACATTCCAACTGCCTTGCGGGGAGGGGGTGAGTTTGAGGTGTGGAATGCAGTGAAGTCCAATCAGCTTCCATATGCAAAAGACCTTGAAGGTTCCATATGCAACTGACATTCCAACTGCCTTGCGGGGAGGGGGTGAGTTTGAGGTGTGGAATGCAGTGAAGTCCAATCAGCTTCCATATGCAAAAGACCTTGAAGGTTCCATATGCAACTGACATTCCAACTGCCTTGCGGGGAGGGGGTGAGTTTGAGGTGTGGAATGCAGTGAAGTCCAATCAGCTTCCATATGCAAAAGACCTTGAAGGTTCCATATGCAACTGACATTCCAACTGCCTTGCGGGGAGGGGGTGAGTTTGAGGTGTGGAATGCAGTGAAGTCCAATCAGCTTCCATATGCAAAAGACCTTGAAGGTTCCATATGCAACTGACATTCCAACTGCCTTGCGGGGAGGGGGTGAGTTTGAGGTGTGGAATGCAGTGAAGTCCAATCAGCTTCCATATGCAAAAGACCTTGAAGGTTCCATATGCAACTGACATTCCAACTGCCTTGCGGGGAGGGGGTGAGTTTGAGGTGTGGAATGCAGTGAAGTCCAATCAGCTTCCATATGCAAAAGACCTTGAAGGTTCCATATGCAACTGACATTCCAACTGCCTTGCGGGGAGGGGGGTGAGTTTGAGGTGTGGAATGCAGTGAAGTCCAATCAGCTTCCATATGCAAAAGACCTTGAAGGTTCCATATGCAACTGACATTCCAACTGCCTTGCGGGGAGGGGGGTGAGTTTGAGGTGTGGAATGCAGTGAAGTCCAATCAGCTTCCATATGCGAAAGACCTTGGAACGCTGGGCGGGACTGCACAAAGCAGCCAGTCAACCCAGCCAGCGTCTTCTGAGTGGCAGTTTTTCCAGCCTAACACTAAAGGGGCCAAATTTAGAATGTTCATATAGAATGTTCTTACTCAATTATATATAAGGAGAGATAGAATAATAGGCCTATTCAACTGCTGAGGTCATTTTCTGAGGTCATACATTGGGTGCCACAGCCTTCTGTAACTGACCTCCACCAATGGTTGAAGACCTTTCTGCATCATCCGGCATCCCCCCACAGTCATCCCTTCCTCCTGCCCTATGTTCTAATTACCATTGTATATGTTTTTAATGTGTTTGCTAGTTTTGGTTTTAATTGTTATGAATTGTTTTTATGGTAATTTTTAATAACATTTTAGCCATCTTGGTGGCCCCAATTGGGCAGAAAGATGGCGCATGAATTTTGTAACTAAAAATAAAACAAATAAATATTACATGTTTACCCTTCTCTTTCCCCAAGGAGCTCAGTGGTTCATCTTCCTTCCGTTTTTGCCTCTAAACAGCCCTGTGAGATAGTTTAGGTTGAAAAAGACAGACTGGTCTAGTGCTACCTAGGCAGCTTATTGGGTAACTGGGTCTCCCCATTCCTAGTTCAAGTCTCTAACCACTACACCACACTGCATAAAAAGGTTATGCAGCATACTGTAGCCAGACCCTCAACCAATACAGATCTTATTCTGTTGCATTTCCAGTTCCTGAGATTTCAGTAAGCATCACCCCTCATTTTTCCAATCATATCTTTGCATCCATAAGGGCTAGAAACCTTTTTTTTAAGTGAAAGCATCAGATATTAACTTCTGTGCCCAGCATTACGTTCTGTGCATATCCTGAACTTCCACAGATTAACAGCAAGCCTGCAGACCTGTTGCAATGGATTTTTTCCTTCTAAGAGATCTCCCATTTTTCCCCAAGGCTCTAGGTAACTTATTGTTATCCTCACAATCCGACAACAAGCAAAATGAAGACAGGTAGATCAAAGTCAGTCTTAAAACACTGCATTCTTGGCTTCCGGTTTTTGCCGCTTCAACAATGGCTGCATCTCTTGGCTCCTCCGAGAGACATGTGCCATGAATCAGGGATTAGGAGGGAGCGTGATTGTGCATGCTCCCCCATGGGGCCCATAAGCAATGGGCTCCTAGCCAGGGGGCTTTGGAGAGCCCTACCTCTGGCCGACAGCTGGTACAGGGGGGCTACTCTCTGCCCCGAAGGTCCTGCCCTGATTCCCAGTATTGGATTCGAAGCGACCACCGGGACAAGCGCTTGGAGGTTTAGCAACTTTCTCTCCCTCGCGGGATCCCAGGAGGCGTCACAGGACCTGGTGGATCGATTCAAGGACTGATGAGTGAGTTTTCGTTGAAACGAGACACCAAAGCCTAGATGTGAAGTCCCCCTACTATAAACGGAGGGGGGAGGGGACGCCCTATCTCCCAACGTTTTAAGCGAATGCGAAAACATGAGGAGGGACTGATCAAACTGCGGTGATGGACTGTAGCGGAGAGTTGTTTCTGAAAGAAAGTTGAGCGTTTAAACAGATCTTAGAGACTTTGGCATTCTTTCTCGGCTAATGTAAACATCCCCAAAAGCTGGCCATGAGAATCGAAGAGGGAGGCGGGACCAATGTTTTCTTCAGGAAGGAGAACAGAGGAAAGCCAGGTCATGTGACCTAACCATAGATTCTGTCTCTAAAGTGAATCGTGGGCCCTCTGGTGGCTGAAGCGGAGTAGCGATTTGGATCTGTACTAAAAAAGTGGCTATATTTTTAAAGGGACAGTATTTGGTACGTACTTTGATCATAGAGACTTATGAATGGTAAGGAGATTCTAAAATCTAGTTTACGTGCAGTGCGATTGGCAAGCGGATCGAAAAGCGGTTTTTTTGGAGTAAAGGGATCGCTATCCCAACTTCACAAGATCTGCTTGCTAAGAGAAAGGTTGGATTCTCCAATAAGCGTGCTTTTAATGCAACAAAAGGAAGGACTCTTTTGATTCAAGATGTTTAAGGAAGCGAAGATGTCCCTTGAAAAAGGAACCTGGTTTATATCATGAATGGACAGATCCAGACTTCTAAAAGCTAACAGTTAATTGGAAAAAGAAGATACATCTAAGACGGAAGAAGATAAATTGTTGTAATGCTCCTACTGAGGGAACATCGGTTTTAAAGATTTTGCCTATGGGGGGGAGTAAAGCGTAAAAGGAGATGCCAATTTTTCTTAAGGGCTGTGTTCGTGTGTGTTCTGGCTTTAGAATTACTTTCTGTCTAGTCTGATAAGCTGGTTTTGTCAACAGAAGTGATGATTGGCGGGCACTCTTCATGCTTGAAAGTAACTGAATAAGTGTTATAACCATGTTTTAAGCATTGTAAAACCTCCATACTTGGGTTTTTAGTTAGGTTCTTCTTACTTTTTCCTTTAGATTGTAGAATTTTCCCTTCCCAATTTCTGTTGTAGTTTTATAGAAATGCAAATAAAAAATTCCCCTTTGGGGGGCTAAACCCCCTCCCAAAACACTGCATTCTTCAGTTGGTAGAAAGTGACTCATTTTCCCCCTCTTTGATCCAGATGGGAATCACTGTGTGCTGCACTTACCTACATCTGCCCCACTGAGAGCTTTGCCCAAAGGCCAGGGCCGCATGTCAATGGCCTTCCCATTGACATTGAGTGACTGGACACAGCCTTGATAGCCCCGGTTGATTCCCGTAGACCTCACTAGCCAGTAGGCAGTTGGAGCACCTCCAAGATAGAAAGGAGTCCGGAACGTAATCTTGCTGTATTGACCCTGGAAGGAAGAGGAAAAGAACCAGCTACAGATAGGAAATTTGGCTAGAAGAAGATAATTAAAACAGTTCGGTTATTAGTTATTTCATGCCTCTCATCCATGGAGCTCCAAAATGGCACATACGGTTCCCAAGCACTGACCCAACTCAGTCCAGCTTAGCTTCAGCAAGAGTGTTTTCAGACCACACAATGGGAAAACTGCATGAGCACAAGAAGTTATATTGAGTTAGACTATTGACCTATCAGTGTCACTACTGTCTACTCTGCATGACTGGCAGCATCTTCTCCAGGGTGTCAGGTCTTTCACCTAACCTGCTTCCTGATCCTTTCAACTGGGGATGCCAAGGATGGAATTTGGAACCTTTTGAATGTGAAGGAAGTGCTCTACTACTAAGGCACAGCCAGTGTCCTGTGATAACACGGCTTGAAATCAGAACCCAATCTAGGATTTGAGAAAGGGCTGCAATTCACCAGAAATGTCCTAGGGAAGAAGTGGCCAACTTTCAGTTCTGCGCACTAGATTCAATCTTAGGGCTAACTGGAAATTTGGCTACCAGAAGCCCTAACAAGATTTAATTAAGGTGCAGTAAACTTTGTGGTCACTGTGTGACTTATGTTCCCACTGTGGAAAAAGAGGCAGTCCATTAGTTTGTAGTTCCTAGCAATTCTATTGCATTGCTATTTCAGGTACACTATGGAAACGATCACTTCTAATCTGCTGCTGGAAAAGAAACTTTCAGGATGCAAAGTGATTCCTCAAACTCTCCCACTCCATGTACACATGCACACTCTGATGACCTCATTCCACCCAAGTACATGCACTCCCACACATTACCCTATGAAGGTCTTATTAACTTCTGTTTTTTATATAGATCTTCAGCATCCATGAGCAGGCTGCAGGTTCCTGATCTTGAACTGGTGTCTAGAGACTATAGTGGCAAGCAGATGATACTGGTTGGCCCTCCTTATTCTCGGGGGCCCATTTGGACATCCAGCACAATGTCATCGTCAGCACAAAACAGGTTCATAGCGTTACCACCTTTGACACACTGGGTGACTCACCTGAGATCTACCAGAAACCGGAGGGCTGTTATCCAGCTTAAGCCAGCCATCCAATCCGTCTCTGAACACGGTCACTCGGTGCCAGTTGCCCAGCTTAATTTTGTTCTCGCTTGTGATTATCGCAATTCCAGTACCACAGTTGAACCTGAGACCAACGGGTGATATTTGAGGATGGAATTACACATGATGGCTCGGTTCAGACATAATGCAATAAACTACATTTTTAACTTATACATTTAAAACGTTTCTGATGCTGCCTTTCCACCCAATACAGGGTTCCCAAGGCTGAGAGTATCAGAACATTAAAAATATTTCATACACTAGAAACATTTCAGGATTAAACAAAACATATAAACACATAAGTGCACAAACAGGGAGGAGGGCAAATAAGAATGAAGGAGGGAACACGAAGCAAAACAAAAAGTCTTCACCCGCTAGTGGAAGACAATGATAGAGCGAGGCAGACGAATCTCCCTGGGAGGAAGTTCTGGAGTTTTGGCACCACAACTGAGTGGGGGAGGTTGTTGTGAATTTCCGGCGTTGTGCAGGGGGTTGGGCTAGATGGCCCTGGAGGTCCCTTCCAACCCTATTATTCTAAGGCCTTTCTCAGGTTGTCACTCGTCTAGCCTCAGCAGAATAAGAAGAGACGGGGAGGTTGGATTTATACCCCGCCCTTTACTCGGAGCCTCAGAGCGGCTTACAATCTCCTTTTTCTTCTCCTCCCCACAACAGACAACCTGTGAGGTAGGTGGGGTTGAGAGAGCTCTTTTGAGGACTGCTCTTGAGAGAAAAGCTCTGAGAGAACTTGAGACTGACTAAAGGTCACACCAGCAGCTGCATGTGGAGGAGTGGGGAGTCAAACCCGGTTCTCCCAGGTTAGAGTCCGCACTCTTAACCACTACACCAAACTGGCTCAGATGGTAGGAATACCCAAAGCAGGGCCTTTTAAGATGACCCAAGTCAGTAGGTTCATATTAACTATGGCATTTTAATTCTGTCAGGTCTGTGAAAATAAGGCTTCACCAACATGACTGGCTATTCCACTGTTGCCACACTATAGCAATCATTTGCAAAAGGATTACCTTGGTCTACACAGGAGAATCAGTTGTTACTGGCTGCAGTAGTAACATATGGATAGAGCAATTCCCACAATGTCTGAATGCAACCGATGCTTCAGCTTGCAGGTGATCACTCAAATCCTTGTTTGCCTAGAGACAAATGCTGGTCTCAACACCTTTGCTCTGGCCAGGTATTTCTGTAGCTGCGGAGTGTGTACAGGTGTTGCTCGGGAACAAGCTAGGATTAAGCCAGGTTTGTATAAAAAACATTGTTATGAGTAACTGTGGTTAATAAGTCAACCACTGTTTCAAATCCTGGTTTGACGGATCCAATGTAACCATAAGTTAGTGGAGTGGCCCACAGTCAGACGACACTAACCCTAATTGGTTTAATTAAACTATGGTTTTGCATTATGTCTGAACGAAACCACTGCGTAGTTCTATGATCTTTTTAAAAAGGACTGTTCCCTTTTGCAGGGGGATGACAGCAAGGGGCAGAGCAGCGTTGGAACCTTACTCACGTAAAAACACCACCTCTCAATGGCTTTTAACTCCACGGGGGGGGGGAATAAGTAACTGGGGGCAAAGGGGGCACAGAGGTACAGATTTTCAGAAGGAAAAGGGCAGTGGAGAGAGTTTAAAAAGCCTCTCCACTCATGCCAGTACCCCCTAGAAATCTCATCCTGGTAGTAGCTACAACTTGTAGGGAGAAAAAAAGAATTCTTCAAAATGCAACCGCAAGTCCACCTGAAAAGTCAGATGCCTGTACCACATCTATCTTTTATTTAGTGTGCCCCCCCAAAAAAAAATACACCTCTTTCCTTTCCCCACAGAACATGTGGCATCCTCTGGCTATAATATCCCCATATACAAGGATATACCAACTTTCAGAAATAGTTTGGTAATGCAAGGTTATTAGAGTCTGACTTAGTGCTATCGTAATAATTTCTCTTTGGGATTCTCCGGGATCCCTGGGGAGAGCAAGTGCTGTATTAATAATGCCAGGATTCTATATATGAAAGTCAAACAGCTGGAGAGTTGATTGACAAGGAGGCCTCAGCAGCAGACGGAAGAATGGGAAACTTGCTATATATATTTTTTTTTCTGCTTGGCCTCCAGTCCTTGGGTTTGATTAAGGGAAGTCGGAAATACGGTCTGGAAGGAGTTTGCTGCCCACATTCTTATGCTTGCAGAATGCACAACTGTGTATAACAGAACAGAAATGTCTGCCCTCCAAGTAACCCCCTAGCTTTACAAAACCAGCCTTGCAAATGGGCCTATCAAAGTTACTAGCCCACACACATTTTTACTAGCTCACTGGTGCACACAAATCATCTGTAGGTCACTGTCAGTCTGGCAGAAGAAGCTAGCTCTCTACCACGTTACAAAACACCTCTCTGCTTGATCAGCTCAATTCCTAGATGCCAACAGCAGGCGTACGAGTGACGGTTGAGAAGCTCAGGCAGCAAATGACTCCAAGGTCCACTTTCTAAACCTTCTTGTCATCTCACGGGAGTTCAATGACCTTTGTGATACAGACCTATTGGAATTCACTTCACTGAGCACTTGGTGTCTTCACCCCTGCACTGGAAGTTTATATCAAAGACATTAAGCTTCTTCATCAGACAACCAGACCCAACATAAATGCTTCTGATGCAGCATAGTCCTTTCGGAGTGGACGGCACCACTGCTGAAAGCATTTTTTAAAGAACTGCTGTCAAAATGTCTCCCCATAAAGCTTCTCCTTCTAAGCAGGGGCTGTTGCTCAGTTGTAGAGCATCCGCTTTCTATGCAGTAGGTCCCAGTCCCTGGCATCTCCCGTTTAAAAAGAAACAGGCAGTAGGTGACGAGAAAGACCTCGGCCTGAGACACTGGAGAGCTGCAGCCAGTCTGACTACACAATACTGACTTTGGTGGGCCAGGGGGTCTGAATCAGTATAAGGCACCTTTATGTGTGTTCCTGTGTTCAGGTACACACTGCGGTATAAACTGTCATGGTCGCTCCAAAAACAATCCTGGTAACTGTAGTTTTATGAGAACTTCAGAGTGGTTTATAAAGATTACTTATGGCCACAAAGGGCAATGATTGGGACTGCAGCGCAGGAGGGAGGGAATTCAATCTCCTCCCAATGCAGTTTCACCTTCCAAAACCAACCTTCCATCATGTTGTTATCAGTTCAGGAAGGGAGGAAAGACCCTCCCATTTCTGGTTTTTTTAATCCCTTCTACACTTAATAATAAGCAGGGAAGGAGGGAGCAGTTTATTCAGAGAAGTCAGGGGGTGAAGAGTTAAGCCTCCCTCTCTTGATGCCCAGACCCACTATTTCCATTTAAATGAAGCAGGCTCATCTACTTTAACAAGCTAGTTCTGTTGTAAAGACAGACTTTTTCACACAAGGGAGCATCTAACAGTTCGAGTGCAATCCCATGAACAGTTTGGCATGACGTAGCCACCCATCCCCTCCACATCAAACGGGCGCAATCAAACACGCACATCTGGCTCCCGTGCCCCACTCGTCCCTGCCTCACACAAAAACGACTCCCAAGTGGATTAAATAGCCACTGGCAAATTCTGGTGGCTACCTCGGCATCCCAAACTCAAGTGCCCCAAACTGCCCATCTGACCACACCCACAGACCCCTCCATAATCCAAAGTGGCATAGCGTACTTCAAGTGTACACAACTGTAATTGTGTAAAGTAGCTTGGGGGAGTGGCCAAGGGGCCATGACTAGTTCAAACCTATTCTTTAGACATGTCTTCTAACACCATCAGTGATCATGGTAGACATAGATTTGGCCACTCTTGACATAATGTCCTCTCTCTTCCCACACAGCCCCTGATCTCTGCTTACACAAACTCATAAAGCTGAAGCTGGGGCCTGAAATTTCTCCCGAAATTACTACAGGGGGCACAATTACTTTGGAGGATGGATCCTATGGAGTCACATCTCTGCTGAGCTCCTTCCTCAAACTCTGCCCTAGGGAGGGGTCGCGGCTCAATGGAAGAGCCTCTGTTTGGCATGCAGAGACCCCAGAGAGCTGCTGCCAATCAGAGTAGACAACACTGGCCTTGATGGACCAATAATCTGATTCAGTATAAGGCAGTTTCATGGGCCCTCTCCAGGCACTTCCACCAAATCTCTGGGACCTTCTCAAGCCAAAACTTGCAATCCTAGCCTCGCAGTGAATCAGTCCATTAGTCTCTGAATGCCGCTATTATCTACTCTGACTGGAGGGTATTTCACAACACCTGCTATCTGGTCCAATTTAAACTAGAGATGCTGGGACCTTCTGCGTGCCAAACAGATGTTCTACCCCTGAGCCATTGCTCACCCAGAGATATAAACAGCTCAGTAACATTCCTATAAACAGCTCACTAATGTTCATGAGCGGTGGTGGAAAGTGCCGTCAAGTCACAGCTGACTTATGGTGGCCCCGTAGGGTTTTCAAGGCAAGCGATGTTCAGAGGTGGTTTGTCATTGCCTGCCTCCGTGTCGTGACCTGGTCTTCCTTGGAGTTCTCCCATCCAAATACTAGCCAGGGCTGACCATGCCTAGCTTCCAAGATCTGACGAGATCAAGCTAGCCTGGGCTATGCGGGTCAGGAAATGTTCATGAGTACCAACAGCAAATAGTTCTCCCATGACAAAGACATGTTCAGTGAGCAAAAAGCTAAAAAAGTAAATGGCACCGTATACAGTTGGTGGTCACAGAAAATTGGAGGTTTTCAGGCACCACTAGAAACATTGACACATGAACCAGATGCAAAGTCACATGGAAGAAGAAGAAGAGCTGGTTTTATACCCCATTCTTCACTACCCAGTCTCTTGGAGCGGCTTACAATCACCTTCCCTCCCTCTCCCCACAACAGACACCCTGTGAGGTAGGCGGGGCTGAGAGAGTTCCAAGAGAACTGTGACTGACCCAAGGTCACCCAGCTGGCTTCATGTGGAGGAGTGGGGAATCAAACCTGGTTCTCCAGATCAGTCTGCCACTCTTAACCACTACACACGATGCTGCCTTATACTGAATTGAACCAATGGTCCATCATGGTCAGTACTGTCTGCTCAGACTGGCAGCAGCTCTCCAGGGTCTTAGGCAGATGTCTTTCACATCACCACTGCCTGATCTTTTTGCTTGGATCGAACCTGGGACCTTCTGCATGCCAAGCAGATGCTCTACCACTTAGCCACCAAGTCCTGTGTAAGCTTCCACCTTGCTGTGATGGGATAATATATTATTGTAGCAACACATTTTTACCAGCAGAGAGGTTAGAAAGCAGTTTTCTGGCCATCTACCTGAACTGAACACTTCGTCTGATGACTGCCACGGACATGAAGTCGCCGCGCCCATGTTCATTCTCTCCACAGTAAAGAAGAAGGCCATCCTCTGCTTCAGACTGGCAATGCAAAAGCAAACAAAAGATTAACAACACTTGTCACTCCCCAGAATATACTAATATATCTAAGTAAGGACCAAACCTTTGTGTTGCTTTGAAAACCTAAGGTGACTTCACTAGAAGAATGAGAGATTCCCCCACACACACACAAAAGCCCATTTCATTTCTTTCTATATTTGTTTCTCTTATTTCTCCATTTTTCACTGCTGGCTTGTCTGATTAGTTTGCATTGCATATCCACGTTGCTCAGTTTTTTATGGTCAATTTAGATGCTATTTATACAGAGAATGACTGCAATTTATATGCATAACGTACATATAATTTTTACTGCTGATTTATCGACACAAAGAAAGGATGTTCGGATCTCACAGGTAATACAAACCCAGAAAAATGGTATTATGACTTTTCTGCACACTCTTCATGCAAAGGGTGTGATAAATGGTACATGCCCCATGCGGGACCATGTTCATGAAATGGCTTCACACAAAAACGGAGAGAAAGATCCCTTTGTGGCAACTTTTCTGTTCAAATCATTCCGTGTAAAGTAAGCTTTTGATACATACAGCCAGATTGGTCTAGTATTTAGAACATCAGACTAGGACTGGGGACACCTGAGTTTAAATCCCAAGTCTACTGCAGAACTCCGTTGGGTGATCCTGGGCCACAATTGGCCTAGCCTACCTTGCAGGGCCACCATGAGGCCAAACTGGGAAACCATGTACACGGCTCTGAACTGTTCAGAAGAAAGGAGGGCTAAAAATGTGAAGGAGAGGGGCCAAGTGGCATTCTCTGCTTCCAAATCAGCAACTTCCAAGAAAAAAAACCTCTTGGTCAGCTTCTGCATGGTGCATCATGTTTCAGGATGGCGATTTCTGCCAACAGTGTGCGGTATCACCTCTGACATGCTAACTGTCCATGGCTTGCCTCTGTGTGTGACTTTTTAAAAAGGGTGCAAGTGAGGGGGGGCTACACAAAACTCACGAGCGCCCCATCTTTGGTGCAATCCTGCTCTCAGTTCTTCCTTCTTATCGTGTTCCTATCAGTCGAAATCAAATATAATACGGAAAACGTCTTCCTTTACACTTACCCTAAATTCGACAGAAATCTGGAACGTCTGGTATGAATTTTTCAGAGGTTCAAAGGTAATATACGAGTAGCCAAAAAACTGAGGATACTGGATATTCACATCTGAAAGGCAATGAGAACACATTGCTGGCAAGTAACTTCCCAAAAGAACAACGATGGATACTGCTGCACTGGAGAAGAAATTTCTCTGGGCCTCATCATACTTATCGGCAATAGCTGACCATCTGCTCTGTCTACCTTCTAACCTTTAACAGCCAATTCCCTTACTCCTAAGATTTTTTTTCCTAACAGCAGCTGGTATAGTCTTCACATCCCAGGTGGTGTCTCTAATTAGGGCTCTGTTTCACTGTGAAGAGTGCAGTATTTCATCCTACTGGGGTTTAGACAGTCTATTATCTATCAGTATTTTTACCCATCCTTCCTCCAAGAAGCCACATAGCTGATTCTCTCCTTCTCCACTTTATCCTCACAAACAGCCCCGTAAGTTAGGTTAGGCTTACTTAGATTCACCAGAGCATTTCTGCAGATGGAAGGACTTCCACCTACGGACTGTGACTTTCTCATCTTCTCTCTCCTGCCACAGCACAAAACGGCTCCCAAAATGCTCCTCCTGGGGGGAAAACCCTCCAGTGGATCCAAGTCAGTAATTAGCCAAAACTCACCCAGTGAGCTTTGTAGCAGACCCCCATGTCCTCAGTCTTGAGGAACACTCTAACCACACCACACTGGCTCATATCTCCCTTGCTGGATTCTGCTGGAAAGAGGAAGGCTGAAGAACTTACTCACAAGTATGTCTTCAAACAGGTAAGTCTACTAGTTGGCATTCAAAATGGAAAGCCAACTTGCTGCTTCAGCTTTGCCTGTTTTTGTGGCCAAGATTACCTACACAGTTGCTATATGGCTCTCAGTTATGCACATATACGGTACTATTTATACTACTTATAGGCCTCTTGAAAACGTACAGACTAAATGTCTGAGAGCCATACTTGCAGTTCCCTGCTGTATCCCCAATGCAGTTTTGAGTTGAGAAGCTAACTTATTTTCTCTGGAAGCCAGGCCATTGGATACACAGGATTAATTACTGGCTGAGGCTTATTTTCTCCCCTGTGGGTCTTGCACCTCTGACACTAACAGGCACCTTCCAATCAAAATGGAAAAGGTCCCTTTTAGAGAAATTACAATCTATCCGATACTCTCCTAGCAGCTTGATAACCTTGGGTTATTTAATCAGTAATTAAGCAAAGGATCTGGGACATCGAATTTCGACACCATCTATGTTCTACTGCAAAATACCATCATCTTAGGAACAAGAAATTGGCGTTGTCAAATTACTTAGCAAGTTTACTGATTCCCAAGCATAGGATAGCTTTCACGCTGGCTCGTTTTAATGTTTTGCCATCTGCATTACTAGAAGGGAGATACCGTGGTGTCCCATTCCACAAGCGTCTGTGTCCTTGCGCCTCTGATGAAATCGAAACGGTTGGATGTGTATTGCTGCACTGCCCTTTGCCTGATGACCTCAGACACACATTTATCCAGCCTATCCTCCAAAGGATTTCAGGAAGATTGGATCAATGGTATACCGCCTCTCTTCTAGCCGACCTTGAGCCTGGAATCTCAGATACAGCTGCAAGATTCTATGCTGCCGCCAGACCTTACCAAGCCAGAGTGCTGACATAGTGAATTGTACTGTAAATATTTTTTAAATATTTTTAATTGTGCCCTTTATATACAACTCCTTGGAATTACTTTAACACATGTCTGTTTTGCCGCTCTTTGACTGTAATAGATGTCATAAAAGGGGGGAGGGAAGAAGTGGAAAGCTAGAACATCTGTTAATGAGCAGATCTGCCTCAGTTTAAGTGCCCCATGAGGGGAGGAGCTATGGAACAGTGGAAGAGCCTCTGCTTTGCATGCAGAAGGTCCCAGGTTCAATCCCCAGCATTTCCAGTTGAGAGGACAAGGCAGTAAGTAATGTGAAAGGCATATGCATGAGACCCTAGAGAGCTGCTGCCAGTCTGAGTCAACAATACGAACTCTGATGGACCAAGGCAGCTTCATGTGTTAATTACAAGGCAGCTTCATGTGTTCACCTTGATACCAAGCACAACAGTCAAAGGAAGTATATTCCAAAAAAAACCAAACACATATTCTTGATATGTATTCATCACTTGCCTTGCTGGATCAGACCTAAATCCAACTGGTCCAGCACTTTGGTTTCCAGCAGTCGCAAATCAGATGCTCCCGTGAATCTCACAGGCAAGTCACAACGTAGAAAAGCCATCTTGTGTTTTTTATCCCAAACATATGGTAACCAGAGCTATTATTGCCTCTCAGAGACCAGCTGCCCACGCAAGGAAAACAGCAGATGGGTAATGAATTTCTCTCTAGACACCTTCATGAACTTCATCATCTGCCCACAAACTAGAGGTCTTTGGAGAAAAGGCACCTGTCTTTTAGAAAGATGTTGCTTGCATGTCCACTTCTGTCCTGAAGTGGCAAATGAAACGCTTCAGAGGGTAGCTGTGTTGGTCTGCAGTAGAACAGCTAGTGTTGAGTCTAGAGACCAATGCCTTAGAGAACAACAAGATTTTCGGGTTATAAACGTTTGAGAGTCAAAGCTCCCTATCTGACAAAGGGAGACTTAACTCTCAAATGAATACTTGAAGCTGCCTGATACTGAATCAGACCCTGGTCCATCAAAGTCAGCAGTGTCTGCTCAGACTGGCAGCAGCTCACTAGAGGGTCTCAGGCTGAGGTCTTTCACATCATCTACTGCCAGATCTTTTTTTTTTTGAATAATTTCTTTATTGGTTTCCAAACACACAAATAAACAAAGATAGATTGCTTAAAGCAACAGAACAATTCAGCATACCAAAAATTACCAGTCAAATTTTCACAAATCTTATCTGGCCATAAATGTGTACATACATAAGAACATAAGAGACGCCAATGTTGGATCAGGCCAAAGGCCCATCCAGTCCAACACTCTGTGTCACACAGTGGCCAGAAATACCAGTGCCATCAGGAGGTCCAGCAGTGGGGCCAGGAAACTTGAAGCCCTCCCACTGTTGACCCCCCCCCCAAGCACCAAGAAGACAGAGCATCACTTGCCCCAGAGCCCCTAGCTATACCTTGT
>NW_015172005.1:1163323-1222776 GCF_001447785.1 Gekko japonicus | reverse complement strand
AGGAGTGGAGTAAAAGGCTTGGAAATGGCGGCGAGAGGGGAGATTGAAGCTACTCCAGCAAATGAAATTGTATTGGTGGACTTAAAAAACACAGAATTTGGCCACTTATCTTTGGAACAGTTTAAAGAACACTTAATCAACGAGATTCGGAAGGCAGCAGAGGAAGCGTGTAAAAATATCTGCAAGAAGTTTCAAAATGCTGACTCGGAAGCTGGAAGCGAGGAAAGTGGGGAGGAACCAACGCCCCTACAGTGAACTGTTAAGAGCTCTGAGAAAGTTTGTCGCTCACGTAAAAAGGAAGAAGCAAGTTAAAACTCACCGAAAAGTGAAGAAGTTTGCCAGAAAGAAAGTGAGGTGCCTCTTAAAAGTACAAAGGACTAAAACACCTAGGCACAGTCATCAGAAAGAAATTGTGGCAGTATGTATTGTGTAGCAGGTAACTGCTTCTATCTCTTTAAAATATGTAATGCTCAATGTTTTAGGTTCTGAAATGGAAATCTTTGGTAAATAGGTTTTGTCTATGTATGTGGACGGCTAAAGTGATTCTGGGCAAACATTTTCTCTGTACTCTAATTGCTTATATAGTCAAATGCTGCATGTACCTATTTGTTTATTGGTTGGTTTATTTTTATAAATTACTCATGAGTTAAAGCTGATGATTAGTGGAAGAGGGAATGAAGTAATGTATTTATAATTTTGTTTTGTTAGATAAATATTGAAGCTATCAGGTCCTAAAAAAATAGGAATGTAAATGCGAAACCATAATTTTCTAAATATGGGATATTGGTGTTACAAGCAATCATTAAAATATATAAAAAATATAAAGCAAGACAGAAATGAGACTGAAAATAGAGCTTTACTATGATAGTACAACACAACATGCTGAAGGCTTCAGTTGCTGGAATAAAAGTATTTGGTAAAGTTGTTCTGCCTGTTTATTAAAGGTTAGAGTATTTGCGGGCAAAATTGTTTTATTTTGTTTTTTAGTTGTATTTCTACTTTATCTTTTTTGGTAGCTTTCAAATTACATGCATATTAAAATGATATTGGCAGTATTTATGGTCATGCTTAGGATGATAAAAATATTAGGCTGATTTAAGCTTTTGCTAATGCTGGGTAAAGACTGTCTAAGAGGCGACTTAGATACTGCCAGATCTTTTAACTGGAGATGCCAGGAATTGGACCTGGGACCTTCTGCATGCCGAGCAGACACTCTACCACTGAGTCCCTCTCAGAAGCTCATACCTCTAAAATCTTGGTCTCCAAGGTGCTAGTGGATTCAACTCTAAATGAAATGCTGATTTGCAAAGCCGCCCTAAGGAAAGCCACTTACTTTATTTATTTATAAACATTTTTGTTGTCCTTCCAAGGACATCAATCAGGAGCATGATAAGGTCCATTGAAAAATGAGCTATTTTCCATTTTGAGTCGGGGGAATAGCATGGTTTGGCAAGCTATCGGTTTACTCATCTTGATAGATGGGGCCAGCCAACACTACCCAGCTCAACCAACCTTCTGTGCAGGTCTCCCCTCCTTTGCCAAGGTTGCAGTGGCAACGAGAACCACTTCTCTCGTAGTCATTGACACAAAAGCTGTCCGTAGAGCAGAAGGTTTCGTCACAGGGCTGATCGAACTGTCTCACTAATGAAGCAACCGTGTTCTTCCTGGTGGCCCTTGCAGTAACAGTGGTCGTGGTGCTGGTGGTGGTAGGCAGTGGGCGTGCCGTAGTCACAGTGGAAGTGGCGGGAGATGAAGGAGTTGAAAGCAGCCTAGAAAGGAGTCTTGGGTTAGACCCTTGCATGATCTTCGTTTCAACTAAAAACTTCCTGTTACCTCCTTTGATAGCAGGAAGTGGTTTGAGCTGATGAAAGAGAAAAAGAGAAACTTGGTATAATCGGCAGAAGATATTGCACATTTACATCTAAATGAAAACTGTATACATTAGGTTACTGGGATTCAACCACTGCTCCAAGGATCAAGTCTCTCTCCTTTGGGAGAAAGTAACTGTCGCAGACTCATATTATTGAATTACAAAGCAAGGGCCAATTTCAGCCAGGACTAGAGCAACCCTGTAACTTGTTTTAATGCTTAGTCTCTGGGAATACAAGCAACAATATTTATTTATTTACTTCATTTATACCCCACTTTCCTGCCCAATGGCTATCTACTTTGGCTGGCCCCCAAGAAAGAAACATTTTCAGCCTCCTATTACAGAATTAGAAAGCAAAGGGCCAATTTCAACCAGGATTATTTATTTATAAACATTTGTGTGCCGCCTTTCCACACAGCTAAGGGTCACCAAGGCAGTGAACAAGACAATGTTAGAATGCAGATTAAAATATATAAAATATTTTTTAAAATTAAATAAAACATAAACAGAGAGGCACACAAACAGGAGGAGGGCAAATAAGAATTAGTAGGGAATACTGAAGTAAATCAAACAACGTCTTCACGGGCTCACAAAAGACAACAATAGATGGAAACAGACTAATTTACGTGGGGAGGGACTTTCAGAGTCCTGGTGTTAATGATGGACATTCAGAACCTAAGAGTCCATCTAGTCCAGCATCCTGTCTCACATACTGGCCAACCAGTTCCTCTAGACAGCCAACAACAGGGAATAGAAGCCTTCCCCTAATGTTGCCTCCTGGCTCTGGGATTCAGAGGATTAGTGCCTCTGAATGTGGAGGTTCTCCTCCATCACCATGGCTAATGCTACAATCCTGAAACATTTTTTAACGCTCAGCCTCTTACTATATAAGCAACAGTAATAAAGGACAGAATGTCCCTTCTAGACATATGGCAAAATTGTTGAATGGAAGACCTACAGAGACAGACTTGCGTCAATTGGACATGACTTTGTACTTCCACACTCAATTGTCATCAGGTCTTCTTGCCTAAATTCTGCACCAAAAAAACACATTTTACGGAACCCAAATATGAGGCTGAAACCTTTGTATTTACCTCATCAATGTAAATGTCATAGTCTGAATCATCAATGTCAATTCCGTCATCATCCCCGACGCCAGAGTCCGTGATATATTGATGCCCGTAGCTTCCACTCCCTAATTCCTCTGGGTCTGGGAAGACAAAACTGACAATCAGACCAGAATTGAACATAAATACAGTTTTGGTACAGAATCCAGTCTCAAGAGTGCAGCTTGTACCCAGTGCTAAGAGAACAGAAGATACAGAGTATTTTTGTATGCACAATGATGAACACAGATTAGAGCCCCTGGTCACGCTTCGTCCACAAGCATGCACTGAGACAGAAAGACAAGGAAGAACACTTGAGTCCCATCCATGCCTGGAAAGGAGAGCTTCTGAGAAACCTACATTAGCCACAGAGAATCACAGAGTTGGAAGGGTCCAACCTCCTGCTCAATGCAGGATCAGCCTAGAGCATCCCCGAGTTCCCACCTTGAGTTCCATGACAGAAAAAAGGTGGGATAAGAAAGTAATCAATGAAGCATTTATAGATGAGGGCTTTTTTGGTTTCTTGAGGTACTTTACAAACTTCAGTTGAGTTGTGAGTTATACAACTTATTTCTGGGTAGACCTGCACAGAACCAGGTATCACTGTTTTCAACAGGGCTTGCTCCCAGGTAAGAATGTACAGGATCTGAGCCTTAGGATTTATTCATTCTGTTAGAGAATGAGATTGATATTTGATTTATTGCTACACACAATGGACTGTGCACACACACATAGGCTCAGAAGACTGGACACTATAAGTCACCTGTTGTGATGCCATACTTAGAAGGTGCCTGCACATGCCCTACACGTGAATAAGGTCTCAGCTACACAGCTACCTAGCCTGGTGAAGAAGCACAAACCTCCATTATTGTGAGCAATGAGAAACAACAACTCTGAGAAGAAACAGCCCCATTGCAGAACTGTTTGTGGTCACGTACCATGTGTGAGTGCATCAGTATTGTTTGTATGAGATATATTTTAAAGTAAAATACATCTATTTTAACTACAACAGCCTTGAATCCTCTTACTGGTAACCCTTGGTGGGAACAGGACCTTGGTATAAATTGGCAAGAACCCATTTGTAAATTGCCAATTGCTGTAAATAAAGCAGTTCGGCTAACAATTCTCTGGATGCCATCAACTCTCACAGTGTACAACTCTTTATGCAGGACTGCACATATAACCAGATTCTAAACAAACAAACAAACAAAAAACAGGAATTGAGCTACCAGTGGCAGCATTACTCCTGTTTAACAAAGCAGTACCCCTCCATTGTCATGGGACAGGACTTCATGTAATTTACGGTCACTTATGAGAATTACCTACCACAGGAGTATTCTCCCCCATCCAGCTATGATCTCTGTGCAAAAATATTTGTGTAGGGCTTCAAAAGCTTGCAAACGTGCAAAAAAAGTTTGACCAAAGACCAAAACAACGGGAGGTAATAAATCAGCATGCGTATTGCAGGCGGTGATGAAGAAGAAGAGTACGTTTTTATACCCCACTTTTCTGTACCTTAAGAAGTCTCAAAGTGGCTTACGGCCACCTTCCTTTCCTCTCCCCTCAACAGGCACCTTGTGAGGTAGGTGGGGCTGAAAGAGCTCTGAGAGAACTGTGAGTGGCCCAAAGTCACCCCGCAGGCTTCATGTAGAGGAGGAGTGGAGGAATCAGACTTGGCTCTCCAGATTAGAGTCTGCCACTCTTAACCACAACACCACTCTGGCACTCTGATGACAGCTTTCAAGGGTCAGCAAGAAGGTTTCAGCCAAAGGACATACAGCATCAGAGAACATGTGAACATTTTCAGCAACTGGCTGAAGAACCATCCTATAAACCAGGCTATGATACAGCCTCAAGCATCACTATGGTGGGCAGCTGTCGTATCCACTACTTTTTGGTATCTTCACACATGAAGATGAAGCTATCAGATGCCCCATTGGGCTGTCAGTAGTCCTCATTCTGTTGTTCACCTACCAAATCATGCCATGTAATGCAACCATAGCAGAACAGACAGCTGCACTAAGCAAGAGATGGATAAACACGGAGAAGGATTGGGAAAATGCACTAGTTCTCCCAAGGTGAGAATGAGAGTAAGTTCTATGTTAACTGATAAACAGGTCCAAAATGGGTGGCTAATCTGTTACTGTTAAGAGCAGTGTATTTTCTGTAAATTCCAGAAACAAAGACTATTGTGATTAAGGTCCTTTCAATCAGGTCTTTGGACTGCAACAAACTGAAGCCTACTTAAGACTCTCTGCCACCCTTGTAATCCAGTGCCCATAATTAACTGAAAACCCTGCAGGGGAGACATTAGGAGAAGAAAGCCTCTCTCCAAATAATCAAGGATTAGGTTATACCAAGTAAACCCTGTTAGCCGAGCAAACCCCTTGCTGTTGCTAATTAGGTGGCGACTGATTGCGGGTCAACAGCTTACAAAGCTGTTGTATTAAGAAGCAGATGTCAAAAGCCTACATTTACATCTGGTGCATCACTGAGCGGTAAGTCTATGCAATGGAACTTTGCTTAAGACTTATGGGCTGGAACTATGGGGAAAGACCAGCCCATTCCTTTCTATGGATAATTTACTAGGCTTTAAAACTGGGAACAAGATGACATCTTTGTTTTTCCAAATAAAGCAAAACCTAAAAGGCACAACACTGAAGGCCCATCTATTGACCTGGATTCTCAAGGTGTGTGTTCTTACTTCTTCATAGCATATCACCCTTATTGCTATTATTACTTATAAAATGTTTGAAAGTATGATAGGTGGAGTGACGGTGGAGAAGATTTGTATATATTGCAAAGACGGAATGCAGTGTAATATACAGAGATACATTTCACTTATGTGGAAAACTGGGTTCACCTGTGGGAGAACTGATCTTATACAGGTATGGAGAAAGAAGCCTTTTAGACACCTGCCTCACAGGTAAGCATTACCTCACACGAATCAGAGCCAAAACAGATGTGAGGCTGGGAGATCCATGCACAGATCCTAAGAGTTCTTTTTTGAAAAAATAGGCACGTGGGACCAAAGGTGTGGGAAGGGAAGGTGGTATAAGACTCCTGGCATCATACTTGACCAACGTAAAATGGCCTCACAGAGCTATTTGGCCCACTGGGGCAAATGTTCAGATTACTTACACAGTGCCTCTATGTTTCCTGCAGAGGGACAAATGGAAAATCCAGAGGGCCATTTTAGGTCACAGGAAAAGGCATGGGGGGAAAGGCTTAAGAAAACCATTCCCACCACAACCTAGCAGTTTGAAAGCAAGAAACTGCAAGTAGATAAATACCTTCGGTGGGAAGGTAACAGCATTCCGTGCCCCTTGGTGTTTAGTCATGCCGGCCACATGACCACGGAAATGTCTTCGGACAGCGCTGGCTCTTCGGCTTTGAAACGGAGATGAGCACCGCAACCCTAGAGTCGGATTCGACTGGTTTTCGAGCAAGGGAACCTTTACCTTACCTCCTTCATTAAGACTTTGGACTTCTAAGCATCGTGTCCATTTTGCAAGAACAAGCATTCCTTATTGTTCAGGAAGTGAACTCCAGCAGTAGAAATTAAAAGCACATCTCTCCCTGACTGAATGCCTTGAGGCCAAGCAAGTTCACTCAATAGTGAGTGGGGCCGGGTGGGCTCCATGCTTTCACATAAATCTAATACAGCCGTGGAATCAAAATGGGTGCTGAAGAGATTTTTATACCCCGTGACACACTTTTCGCCACAACCCTTCCCTCCCCCTGCCGGATCCCTGTCACTGAAGGCTTGACCTATGCAGCAGTGACTGAAGAATCATTTTACCTTCTTCACAATGAAGCACCCAAGTTCAGAGCTTGATAAGGCAATCTCAAGCAGAGTCACACTCTTCAAGGTCCACTCAAAATGAGAAGTGTGTGACACAGCTTAGGGTCACACTGCTACTGGTCCCCATCTGAGTGATTGGTAACCATTCCTCAATATAGAAATTAGAGGGGTGCATGCTGGGATACCCATACGATGCCACAACCTGCTCCTTGACCCCGATGGACCTGTGATCCCAGCCCATGAGGATTAAGCCTGTTATTGCAAAGTCCCATCTGTGTTCTCTTTCTTAACCTCAACAGAATGTAACAGAATGTTAAGATTATCATAATTAAGTGCCATCAAGTTCCAACCAACTCATGGCAACTCCTCAGGGGAGTTTCGAGGCAAGAGGTGAACAGGGGTAGTTTGTCATATCCTGCCTCTGTGTAGCAACCCTGGTGGTCCAAGCACTAACCATGGCCAACCCTAAGTAGCGAGCTGTAATGATGGAGTGGGGGGAGTGCCTGTAGGTCAAATTTCACCTCCACTACAGACACACCATGTGACCTTAGGCAAGCTGTTCCTTCTCTCAGTCTCAGCCCTATGGCTTGGATCCACCAGTAATTTCTAATGATGAAAATCCCTTCAGTCACTGGAATATGACTTCCTCCCCTTCTGCTCCTGAAGCAGACCAAAGCTCCCCAGCACCACCAAGTGCTGCTCCCAGGGGACAAGGGACCCCCTGGAATAGCGTGAAAGGTAAAGCAGAAGTCTGCAGCAGGACAAGATCTGGGGAAAATCATCTCCCCTTCCATTCACAGAAATCCTCTGCGGTAGAAAAGAGGAAGAGTCCAGTAGCACCTTAAAGACTAACAAAATATGTGGCAGGGTATAAACTTTCATGAGTCACTGCTCACTTCTTCAGAAAGCTCACTTCAACTCATGAAAGCTCATACCCTGCCACATATTTTGTTAGTTTTTAATGTGCTACTGGACTCTTCCTCTTTTCTACTGCTACAGACAGACTAACATAGCTACCCATCTTGATTAGATATCCTCTGGTGGATCTTATCTACAGTATGGGAACAACAACACCAATTTGTTTTACATGGCTGTTGTAAATGTTTGCACAGAAGATAATACGTGCAAAGTGCTTGGAACACCAAATGCCATCATACAGGTCCAAATAATTATTTTTATTATTTATTATAATTATTCTTGTTATTTATTATAACCCATTATCTGGATTGTGTAATAGGAAGAAGATAATCCTACACCATTGAGAATGGCAAAACACTTACAGCTTTGCTGACGAAAGGATTCTGGCATTTCAGTTTCAAGATAAACAGGATGGAGAAGTACACAGGTCCAACAACAAGGACAGCTGACCTTCTATGAAGATCCCCAGGCTGCAAATCACATTGTAGCTTGAAGAAGGTTTCCATAAACAATCTATTCAGAAGTTAATTTTAAACCCAAGAAACATCCACAGATAAAAATGGTTCAAAAGATTCTAAAGAAATAGGTAGAAAGGTCCCAATGGAACCAGGCATAAAGAGCAAACCACGGGAGATAAAAGAAACTGTAAATAGAAACAGGTCTTGGGGAAAAAATTAAAGCCAAACGATTACAAATAATGGAAGTTGGAGCTAACGTTAAGGTGCTGGGTCATTTGGAATGTTGTGGTTTTTTTAAAACGGAGTATTATAAAGAGTTGTATATATATTTATCCTGGAATCTTCCAGTTCGTCTGCGCAAAAATATGGTGCAGGTTATTTTATCATTTATTTACAATATTTATATCCTGCCTTTCTGCCTAAGCAGGGCCACAAAGGTGGCTAATGATTAGAACAAACATAATAAAAATAACTAGTAAAATCAGTTACAATCAGAGCTAAATAAAACTCAAAAACACATGGCAGGAAGGAGGGAATCACTGAAGGAACACCAGATAAGGGGGGGAAACATTCTTCACCCACCGGCAGAAGACAGTGATAGAAAGACGAATATTCGTAGGGAGGGAGTTCCATAATCTTGGTGCTGCAACTGAGAAAGCCACCTCTTGAATTGCCACCTGGCTAGCCTCGGAAAGCAGAGGCACATGACGTAGGGCCTCCAAAGATGACTGTAGTGGTCAGGTAGGATCATACTGTTAGGTTCACTGGTATGGCACAGCCAGGAATCTCTATACGTCACAGAGTGCTCAAGGCTTACACACAGCAGTAGCTTCTGAGTACTGTGTGTGCTAGCAAACTTACATGAAGCCACTTGTCAGTTTCAAACTAAAGTGTTCTTTATTAGGGAACTCCATTCTAGATAGTATAGATGAGATATAGAGATAGAATCTACCCTAATTAGCTGGATGGATCCATGGTGCCAAAATGGAGAGCGTGCTCCTTCTTTGTGTGTGAGAGTGAGTGAGAAAAAGAGAGACGGAAGGAAGTCTCATCCCTAAGAATACCATTCTACTTCAAAGGGATAGTATCAGATAACAGTAAGGAAAGGATGCCCTGTGTTCTGACCCCCTCTGTCTACCTGAGGTCCTTTCCGCATTTGCCTGCCACTCCGGATTTTCTCAGTGTTCAAGTCATGGCAATCAAAGTCCAGGGCAAAACAGCATCCAAATAACCTGGGGCAGCAGCAGGCTGAAACTGGGCTGACCACTGAAGGGAGGTAATGCAATAAAGAATGGGGGGAAAACCCAGAATAAAAAGAAGGTGGAACTCAATTTTAGTGCAGAATGGTGGGGAAACACTTGGATTAAAAAGAAGGTTGAATTGGACTTTAGTGCAGAAGTGCTTGGAGGACACCGCGGTGAACAGGGATTAAAAGGAGAGTGCAGAAAGGACCTAAATCTATGGTGCTGCCTCTGAAGACTGAGACAGGAGACAGCGTACACTCCTCCACTTCTAACACATACAAGAGTAGGTAGTTAAGCAGAGGCTTGGCCAGAGGGCAGGAGAAAGGAAAGAGATTGGAGGCAGCTTGCAGTCGTGCTGCTTCTGCGGCCTGAAATTCCACTCCTGCTGAGTCATTGTGAGTGGACCTTTCTTTCGGGAACTGTGTGGCTACTTAGCTTTCAAGGCTTAGCCAGACACACAAGCCAAAGGGCAAGAGTTCAAGGGCTCTTGTCCTTTGGCTGTTAGCCTGAGAGTAGGCGGTGAAGCAAAGCTTCAGAAATCCAGGTGAGATAAGCCATTTCTGACATTGAACACCTTGACAAACTGTAGTTAACAAGAAACAGAAAAAAATGAAACAGGGGAAAGAGCGTCATTTTTTTGTGTCATGGGCCCATGGCCCATTTCTGATCCTTCAAACTATGGTCTGGAGGTTAGTCTGAACCAAGCTACCTTGTGTGCTGATATCAGTATACTTCATCCTTCCCCATTCTTGGCAACAGCAGCCAATGCAGAGCAGGGGAAGAAACACAGAACATTAATGACATCGGATATGGAGACAGATCAAGATGGGTAGCTGTGTTAGTCTGTCTGTAGCAGTAGAAAAGAGCAAAAGTCCAGGAACACCTTAAAGACTAACAAAATATGTGGCAGTCTCAAATCCTGCCACAAATTTTGTTAGTCTTTAAGCTGCTACTGGACTCTTGCTGTTTTCTACTATTGGGATACGGGGTGAGTTATACACGATATTAAGGACAAGGAGGGAGGTTCATGAAGCAGGGACTGCTGTTTCTGGATGCAGACCCATGTTTCACTGAACCTGTACTGCCATCTTTATATCAACAGAAATTATCTAGATATCTAGTACATTTTTCCTGCCCTTCCTCCAAGGACTTCAGACTGGCTTAACGTGGTTCTTCTTTCCTCAGTTTATTCTTGCAACAATGCTTTGAGATATGTTAGGCTGAGAAAGAGTAGATTGCCTGTCTGATCAAAGCCTTGAGGCTGATTCTGAGATGGAGAAGGAAATGAGGGAGGTCACTAAAGTGGATAATGTTGTGAAACTGGATGACTTCAGCTACCCTCATGTGTGCTCAAACCATGCTGTTGAAATCGGGTTCCTAGACATCATAAATGACAGTGCACTGGGGGGAAAAGCCAAACAGAGGGGTAGTGATCTTGGACTTGATTCTGAACAGGGCTCAAGTCCTGGTGCAAGATATAGATGTTGTTGCACCAACTGGGAACAGTGAGCATATTGCTATTAATTTCAGCATTTGTGTCAATGGCAAATTATCCCTAAAATCCAAAACATCTTATTCCTGAAGAGGAAGCTTTACAAATATGAGAGAACTAGCTAGAAGGAAGCTGAACAGGAAACTCAAGGAAGTCAAATACCAAGAAGATGCTTGGAAACCACTCATTAAAGGTACCACCAAGGATGCCTGCGTGGTTAATGACCCAAGTCAAGAAAGCCATAAAAGGCAAAAGGCTTCCTTTGAAAAGTGGAAAGTCTGCCCCAATTAACTGAACAGAAAGGGACAAAGGTTCTGGCAAAAGAAATGTAAGTGAATCATTACACGACTGAAAAGAAGAATTTGAGGAGTGGATACAATAAGCATCTCTTTAAATAGATCCAGAGCGGGAAACTGGACATAGAGGCAACTGGACCTTTGGATAAGAAAGGAATAAAAGGATTGCTAAAGGAAGATGGGGAGATGACAGACAACCTGAATGAACTGTTTGCATCTGTCTTCACTGTGGAATGTGTGGGGCATGTACCCAGGCCACAGTAAGTATTTTCAGGAAGGGAGCCTTGGCCTCTATGCTCGGTTGTTGGTCCTCCAGAGGAATTGGCATGATTGACCACAGTGTGAGACACGGTGCTGGACTAGATGGACCACTGGTCTGATCCTACGGGGCTCTTCTTATGTTCTTATGATGCTGACCGCCTGGCAAGCTTCATGGTAGAGTGGGGATTCTGAAACCAGGTCTCCTAGATCTTAGTCCAACCTTATACTGCACTGGTTCTTATAGTTTGTTTGTTTGTTTTTTAATTCAAGATTGGTGAATTTCTGGATTGTCCTAACAATGTAAGGATATTTCTCAAGCCCAGTTAGAACAAACACATGCCAAAACTCCAGCCATTGGCCCATGCCTTCTGACTGAAAAAAACAGAGGCAATCATATCTCTGTTATTATCCATCCTTCGGTCTATTCACCTGGTATTTTTGGCCAGTGTGTGACAGAGTGTTGGACTAGATGGGCCATTGGCCTGATCCAACATTGGCTTCTCTTATGTTCTTATTTTCTTATTAAGGAACTGCAGGAAGAGGTGAACAACATTAGAGCTACTTCTCCCTAAGATGTGTGCTTATATCAATTCCGTATGGCGCTGCCTTTAACAAAAAAGTCAAGTAGCAATTCCGGACAGCATGGGAGCAGCATGAGGCCGTTTTTTGCCTGGATCTTCCTTTAATTGCACCTGTAGCTTGACTTTCACAGAATTTTGGAAACTGCCAGCCCCCAGCCAGATTCGGGGGTGAAAAATGGGGGTAGGGGCAAGGTTACTTTTAAAAAACACTGTAAAGCTTTATTATCTGGCACCTGAATATCCAGAGAACTCGATTAACCAGCACAGGGCCAGAAGAAAAGCTCTAATGCCCCCAGCAAACATACGCCCATGTATTCAGGCCTGCATTCCCCACTCCCGCCTCCGCAGCCACCTGGACTGATGCTTTTGAAAGCCGGCACTGACAGCTGACACCATCCTCAGGAACCTCCTTCTCCCTCAGCCTGCCCTGGGCAGTCAGAAGGCAGCTCTGGTGAAGGGCTTCTGGGCAGCTGGCCTGTTTGTCTGCCTGCTACCTATGATGGCTCCATGACTCAAGGGGAAGGGTTCCACCAGGCATGGGGGCTGCTGCCATAGTGTTCCTAAGAGGGTGAGGAAAGCAATGAGGATGATCGGGGGCCTGGAGACCAAGCCCTATGAGGAAAGGCTGAGGGACTTGGGAATGTTCCATCTTGAGAAGAGGAGACTGAGGGGGGACATGATTGCTCTCTTTAAGTATCTGAAGGGCTGTCATTTAGAGGAGGGCAGGGAGCTGTTCCTGTTGGCAGCAGAGGAGAGGACTCGCAAGAATGAGTTTAAATTAAGGGCGGGAAGGTACCTGCTGGAACTTAGGAAAAACTTTTTTACAGTAAGAGTTGTGCAACAGTGGGATCAGCTGCCTCGGGAGTTGGTGAGCTCCCCTTCACTGGCAGTCTTTAAGCACCGGCTGGAGAAACACTTGTCAGGGATGCTCTAAGCTAATCCTGCATTGAGCAAGGGGTTGCACTAGATGGCCTGTATGTCCTCTTCCAACTCTGTGATTCTGTGATTTGTCACCATAGTTTCCTCTAGGTAAGGGGCAGAACACAGCAATAAGCTTGAGTATCGAGCACATTTGATTAATCAGCAGCCCCCAGTCCACATCAGCGCTGGATAACAAAGTTCATCTGTGCTCAAAAGCAGTTTCTTCACTTTTTATGCGTGACAGAAATTAAAGAGTTCTACTCACTAAGCATTCTGACGATATCGCTGGGAGTGCTAGGCAGGCTTGATCCGTATGAATTCGTCGCTCGGACTGCAAACTGGTATTTGTGGTTTGGAGTTAGCCCCTTCAGAACCATGGAGTCCATCTGGATCTGCTCTCTAATTACAGTCCAATTGGTGTCAAGCTCAGGCCTTTGGGATGAACAAATATGATGAAGAATAATTAAATTTAGGTACACAAATTAACTAGAGCTGAAGCCGAAAACTCACAAATAATTGAAAAATTCCAAATGGGTATTAGCCTATCACTCTGTAAACAGAATGCCTCATCTCCTCACGTTCCTCTCTTTTTGCAGCCCTTTCCGAACCCTGGAAACAGCATTCCCACATGTGTGGGATCACATGAAGGAACAGCTGGGTGGTTTTGGGGGGAGCTGTAGTGAGAATAAAGAGGTGAAATTGTTCTTCCTTCTTCTTCCACAAGTGTAGCTCTGCTGAGGAAATGAGCTGATTTCACCATCTTGCCCTCAGCACAACAACCGTCATGGCTAGTGCTCCCTCTAAGCTGAGTCAGTGTGAGCTAGCTCACAGTTTTTTAGCCTCGAACTCACACATTTTTGTCTTAGCTCAGGAAGGATGGCTCCAGAGCAAACTAATTTATGCAGTAGTAAAATCACTCACTCACAACTTTAATGCCAGTAGCTCACAAAGGAGAAGTTTTGCTCACAAGACTCCACAGCTTAGAGAGAGCATTGGTCATGGTTGTTCCTTTGCATGGATCTTGCAACCTTACAAACGCTCACTCTGGGGACAGAAAAAACTTCCAGAGAGGAACATGAGCACACTCCATTTGCCTTCCACGCAAGGATGGTGCGATACTGACTAATAATCCCATTTAATATAAAAAAACAATTAATTGTGTCAAGCAGCTACTTACCATTTCAGGTACATCAGGTCCCAGTGGTGCTTCCAAATGCAATCCTAGTTTCCCACCAACCCCAGCTGAGGGAAGAAATTATGGAACCTGGGTTTCTTAATGGGGGGGGTGACAAAAAAGAAAGCAGTGGTGCCTTTAGCCCACTGGCCTCCACTTCCTAACAAGAGTGAGGGAGGGAGGGAGGAAGGTAGGTTCAAAACTCCCCAACCTTCTGATCACCTACAAGTGCCAGGGCTCTTTTTGCAGAAAAAGCCCAGCAGGAACTCATTAGCATAATAGGCCACACCCAACAGCAGAAACTCATTAGCATATTAGGCCACACCCCTGACAGCACAGCTCATTAGCACATTAGGCCGCCCCCCCATGTTACCAGAAGTGTGGTCATCCAGCCACACCCACCTTTTGCTTCTTATTCTGTTTGTTTGTGGTCAAAACCCAGGGCCTTTTTTGTAGCAGGAACTCCATTGCATGTTAGGCCACACACCCCTAATGTAGCCAATCCGAATGAGTTTTTGCTGTTGGGTGTGGCCTATTATGCTAATGAGTTCCTGATGGGTGTGGCCAACTTGGGAGCCAGCCGGAACTCCGTTCCTGTGCGTTCCTGCCCAAAAATAGCCCTGCCTACAACCAAACACTAAACACTAAAATAGAAGTAGCCGGGCTCTTTTTGAAGCAGGAACTCCTTTGCATATTAGGCCACACACCCCTAATGTAGCCAATCCTCCAAGAGCTTACAGAGCTCTTCTTACAGAGGCTACTGTAAGCTCTTGCAGGATTGGCTACATTAGGGGTGTGTCACTTAATATGCAAATCAGTACCTGCTACAAAAAGAGTTCAACTTTGATTCAACAAACAGGGATGGGGAATCAAAACAGGACACACATATACGTGACTCAAACTTAGACAGCACAACTTAAAGTTGGATCCAAAGAGCTGATTAAAGTCTTTAATTGTCTCTCTGGGGCCTTCAGAAAGTCTCTCTCAGTCTGCCTGTTGTGCCTTGACTGGCTGTGGTGGTGCTGCTGCTCTTCTTCAGGCTTTGTTTGGTGTGGCTGCAGATCTCATGAGGCTGCAGTTCTCTTGAGGATCCTTCTCAGGTCTTTCTGTTCTCCACCCTTGGACCCAGATGGTTTCTGTCTACCTTTTTTCTCTCCTCAGAATCCCCTCAGAACTCTTTTTCCACCTCAGGTCTGTCTTTTCCCTCAGGACACTCCTATAGCTCCCCCCAGGGGACAAAATACCCCCCCAAAATGGGCCAAACTCAGGGGGTTACATAAATCACCATATATATTGCTAAGTAACACAGAACATTGCACACCACCATGAAATACCGAAATCACATTTTGCCAGATTACTTTTTGTACCCAAAAAGTGAGAAACAGGTGTCACAACCTGTAAGAGATGGGTGTATAACCCCACCATCCATTCTGTATAATATTCCAGGTGTTCAACAAGCTCCTCCCCACCCTGGTTTGCAATTCAAGTCAAGCAGCAAAAACAGGATGTTTACAGATCCCCTGGCAGGTCACAATCCACGGATACCTAGTAGCACTCATATGGGTGGCCAGCAAGTTGTACAAGCATGGCAGAAAAGTGTGAATTGCTTTTCTCCCACACCATCAGTTGATGTGAATTCATTGTTCTTTGTGAAAGACTGCTGAATATATATATATACTCTGTGTGTGTGTGTGTTTGTGTGTGTAGGATCAAATACTTTTGTTCATTCTGCATACTAGAAAAACAAATCCATATTTCCATGTGTCTTTATTCACACTACATTTAGGGCAGATATTGTGATATTGTGGGGGTATGACTCAGTGGTGGGGCATCTGCTTCCCATGCAGAAGGTCCCAGGTTCAATCCCCAGCATCTCCAGTTAAAAGAACAAGGTGATATGAAAGACCTCTGCCTGAGACCCTGAAGAGCCAACACCAGTCAGAGTAGACAATTTTGACCTAGATAGACCAATGATTGATTCAGTATAAGGCAGTTTCAAGTATTCTATTGTCACATAAACCCTGCTTTCTAAATCACTATTAAACAAACACAACAAATTAGAAAGATTGTGGCTGGTGTGAAACAAAAATTCCAGGATGCAGTTCTGCCCACTGAGTCACCTCTGCACTAGGGCGCCAGAACGGTGATTTGCATATTATGGAGTACACGGCATGGGGCTGAGGTCCCAGCATAAGAGACATGAATTGTGGGTTCTCCTCAATTCCCATGCGCACAGTGCCCAATTCCAACCACAACTGCCACATGCATACAGAAGGAGTTTCAATGTCCTCCCTGAAATGGTCATGACAAAGTGCTACTTGGACCACTGGGAAAACCCACATGTTCCCTGAGAGACCTGGATTTCCCTAAAGGGCCAAATAACAGCCTCCTGTCAATTTCAGGTCAATAAACCAGTGTTGCCCTGGCCTGGATAGCCCAATTTCATTAGATCTTGGAAGCTAAACAGGGTCAGCCCTGGCTAGTATTTGGAAGGGCAACCTCCAAGGAATACCAGGGTTATGACACAGAGGCAGGCAATGGCAAACCACCTCTGAAACCACGGCCATGCAGAGCCCAGGTAAAAACATGCTGCTCCAAGTCCCTACAGGATATGCAGAAACACCTCACCTTGGAGTGAACCACCTGTCTACAACATAAACAGCCCAGCAGTGTAAGAAGCATCGTCATGCTGTATTGTTTTCTATGGGGCTGTCACGGCTCAGGCACCAGTCAGAGTAGACAATTTTGACCTAGATAGACCAATGATTGATTCAGTATAAGGCAGTTTCAAGTATTCTATTGTCACATAAACCCTGCTTTCTAAATCACTATTAAACAAACACAACAAATTAGAAAGATTGTGGCTGGTGTGAAACAAAAATTCCAGGATGCAGTTCTGCCCACTGAGTCACCTCTGCACTAGGGCGCCAGAACGGTGATTTGCATATTATGGAGTACACGGCATGGGGCTGAGGTCCCAGCATAACAGACATGAATTGTGGGTTCTCCTCAATTCCCATGTGCACAGTGCCCAATTCCAACCACAACTGCCACATGCATACAGAAGGAGTTTCAATGTCCTCCCTGAAATGGTCATGACAAAGTGCTACTTGGACCACTGGGAAAACCCACATGTTCCCTGAGAGACCTGGATTTCCCTAAAGGGCCAAATAACAGCCTCCTGTCAATTTCAGGTCAATAAACCAGTGTTGCCCTGGCCTGGATAGCCCAATTTCATTAGATCTTGGAAGCTAAACAGGGTCAGCCCTGGCTAGTATTTGGAAGGGCAACCTCCAAGGAATACCAGGGTTATGACACAGAGGCAGGCAATGGCAAACCACCTCTGAAACCACGGCCATGCAGAGCCCAGGTAAAAACATGCTGCTCCAAGTCCCTACAGGATATGCAGAAACACCTCACCTTGGAGTGAACCACCTGTCTACAACATAAACAGCCCAGCAGTGTAAGAAGCATCGTCATGCTGTATTGTTTTCTATGGGGCTGTCACGGCTCAGGTGGGGTGTCACCTGACGCTGCCACCACTCTGGTTCCAGGCTCCTTTGAGAAGGCCCAGAGTACCCTCCCAAGACCTTTATATCTCCCTTTTGGCCAAATAATAGGCATGAGGACCAGGCAGAGTGAACAATGAAAATAGTTTATTTTATAGGAGGTCACACAACAAGGTGCAGAATAATAACAGTAAGTGGATGAAAAGAAAAGAAATCAAATGCCCTAACGCGTCTAAAAATATACTGTCCCTAGCTCACTATTCCAAGTGACACTAGGCTACTCACCCTTCCCTCAGGACGAGAGTTTCTTCCTGCAGCAGCCTTCCTTCTGGCTCTGCCCTCTGGAAGAAAGAACAGCTTCTGCTCTGGCACCAGCCCTTTTGTTCCCTAGCCCTCTTCTTCCCTATTGGTCAATTTTGGCTCCAAAACCTCTTAGGGGCTTCTGGGAGTTGTAGGCTCAGCCTCACCTACTGCTAGCCAGGCTCCCTGGGTCTAGTAGGCCTCTGGTGGCACAGCCCAGATCATGACAGGGGCAGATCCCCACACCGTCCTGTTTGTGGGGCGCAAGCAGGATTGCACCCTTCACCATATCACTAAGGACTTGCAAGAGGAACAGTCTGAAAATAACAGGGGTGGAACTGACCTTTCAAGATAAAATTAAGCTGCTGTCCTTTTCTCAGATGTAATATTTATTGCAGGAAATAACTTCTAAGCCTTGGAGCTTCCAATGTTTATACAGAACTAACTGCAAACAAGTCTAGCTGTATTCTAATGAAAATTATAGCACAAGGCAAGGCATCCGTGCGTTTCCTGTTTATCTGAAGTGGATGCGATGGGGGGGGGGGGGGCCGCTGCTGCTGAAACTACTGATTCAAGTGACTTCTTTTATCAGCCAATACAAGGATCATTTGAGGGTCATTCTTGACGAGCAGGGATGATAAAAACAGAACAGTTTGGCACTGTTCATTTCAGCATGGTCCGAACTCTCTGAACTACATTAAAACAACTTTTCCATTTCTGCAAGTCACATGAGACACAAATGTGTGTTTTTAAAAACCTTTACACAACTGCCCAAGAGAGAATGACTCAGTCCCAAAATATTGTCTTGTCTTAAACCTCAGTGCCTGTTATAATTCTCAGGGGGGGAAATTCTTCTAACATGTTGCCTTCTCCAAACTAAGAAAAAAAAGTGGCAGCCTATTATTCAGTACCTATCTGACCACCCAACATTTAATTTCGATCCAAGCCATGGTCCTCCACTGTTTCTGTTAATTAAGAGCATCTGTTCCCTCCTTCTTTATACTGCTTGCTTAACAGCAGTCTTAAATTTTTATAGGTGAACCCTCCTTCCACTACTTAAAAACTGCTGCTGGTTAAAATGATGTTCTATACATGCTACAGATACTACTTCACCATCCAACAGAGATGGAAGTCAGTCTCATTTTAAGCTTCAGCTTTCTGCACTCTCCAAAAGAGGTCTCTAATGCTCAAACTAGATGTTTGATATGAGTCAGGTCCAGGTTCCTCCAACCCAACTCTGATAATCTCAGGGTCAAAGGTGACTTGCAGGAAACGTTTTCAAGAGCACCGAGGCCCAATTTGGATCAGGAGCAATGCTCTCTCTAAGCTGTGGAGTCTTGTGAGCAAAAATTCTACTTTGTGAGCAACTGGCTTTAAAGTTATGAGTAAGCATTTGGCTACTGCATAAATTAGCTTGCTCTGGAGCCATTCTTCCTGAGCCAAGACAAAAGTGTGTGAGCTGAAGGCTTAAAAACTGTGAGCTAGCTCACCCTAACTTGAGGGAACACTGATCAGGAGTACTGGATTTCAGCCTCTCCCCACACCATTTTTCTAACCACAAACTGGCCAAGGGTACTATTTTTCTTGTTTGGATGCTGCACAGCTCCACAAAGGGGCAAACAGCACTCCCCGTGTTAGCGGTCAGACTCCTCCTCTCACTGAGGGGCAGTTTACAGCTAGAAAGCCATAAACACAATTCCTAAAATATCATCTCAAATATTGTAAGTGCAATACACTACCTGGCCCAAAATGACACAAAATGGATGCCAGCCAGAGAGAAGCCTGGGCATCTAGTTTAGAAGTGTAAGTAAAAGCAGTTGGCTAGTTAATGACTACAACTGATTGGTTCAGCATAGGAAAAGTGCTCTGGAGCCATTCTTCCTGAGCCAAGACAAAAGTGTGTGAGCTGAAGCCTATGGGGAGGGCGGGGTATAAATGTGAATAATAAATAAATAAATAAATAAATAAAAACTGTGATCTAGCTCACCCTAACTTGAGGGAACACTGATCAGGAGTACTGGATTTCAGCCTCTCCCCACACCATTTTTCCAACCACAAACTGGCCTAGGGGTACTATTTTTCTTGTTGGGATGCTGCACAGCTCCACAAAGGTGCAAACAGCACTTCCTGTGTTACCGGTCAGACTCCTCCTCTCACTGAGGGGTAGTTTACAGCGAGAAAGCCATAAACACAATTCCTAAAATATGAAATTGAGCCAACTTCGGAGGACGGCGGAAGACAGGAGAGCCTGGCGGGAGATTGTCCATGGGGTCGCGAAGAGTCGGACTCGACTGTGCGACTGAACAACAACAAGTTAATGACCTCCTCCCCACACTAGAGAGATGCATAATTTAGGACAATGGGTCACTCCAAGAACCTATTGACTAATCTCATCAACACCCAGCCTCACTGCCCTGTACCCATTTACCCTAATTAAGCAACACTTAATTCTATTTAGCAAACTTGGTAACTTTTCCCATCTGGTAATTACAGCATCCTCAAGAACATTTACACCTGTAGTCCACTTCAGCAAAATCCATCAAGCTTCTCCCAAATATGTTGTTGAAGGCTCCCAAATCATTGTCCACCTTGGTAAAACCCATCAAGCTATTGTTTTGGGGGCAAATACATCAACTTGCCCCAGGAAGCATTTTGCCCTATAAATTATGACATCCTACTCCATGGCAGTGTGTGTGTGTTCTCAGATCCAAAACATCACACCCCCAATCCATTGGGTTCTTCTTCACTCCGTGAAATGCTGGTCATTTCGCTCCTGCATCTGTGGACCTCTTTCTCCAAGACTGGTAATTATATCCTTCCATGAAATTCCTTTCCCCCTCTCCTCCATGATTTCCACTTAGCTAGCCTTGTATGTTTTCCCAGTGTGTTTGTATGTGCGTGTTTTGCCCTTTTATTTCTCTTTTAATAAAGACTTTTCCAATTGAACATCCGTCTGGTTTATTTTGAGAGTTCTCTTAAAGGGAAAAATCCCCATAAACATTGGTGGAGAATCCCAGGTACCCCCTCTCCCTTTGTCTCCTTTTAAAGCTAATTTCCCCAACTAAATAGGAGATTGCCTCTTTGGGTAACACCCGGGACCACTGGGGAGGAACCCAGACCCAATCCGTTGCAAAATATCTCATCTTCTAGAAACAGAAATGAGAAAAATTAATACAGGAGGGGCGGATATGTTTTTTGCAACAACGAAATGCAGTAGGTATTTACCAGTATTCTGAATTCCAGATTCACGTCTTATATCTATATTTATTATTTATTGGCTGTTTTTCCACCAATACTGCCTCCCGATGTGACTGTGACTATATTTATTCGTTTAATACATTTGTTAGCTGCCTTTCTTCCTTGCAGAACTCAAGGCAGCTTACAATATAAATAAAACATTATGAAGAGCACAATAAAAACCACAATTACAAAACCATTAAAATCACAGTTTAAAAATTCCAATTAGGACTGCCAAAGGCTAAATCAAAATGTAGCCAATCAAAATAAAACTGATCAAAATGCAATCAGTCAAAATAAAATGGTCTTCAACTGCTTCCTGCGAGACTGACAATGAAGAGGCCAGGCACACCTCCCTGGGGAGGTTGTCCCGAAATTGAGGGGCTGCCATGGAAAAGGCCCTCTATACTGCACCCACCAAATGAGCATCTTTGACTGGTGGGACAGTAGGGAGGGTAAGAGAAAAAATGGTGCTCAGGAGGGGGATGCATTCCTCTGACCACAGCAGAAGTATCCCCTGAGAACGTGATCATTGGTTCTACACCTTGGCTATTGAGGTGTAAAAATACCACTGCAGGTGCCACACCTTCCAGTGCCATGGACTCAGCATTTCCCAGTATACTAAAGGAGCTATCAAGAAGTATCCTTCAAAAATGTCTTTCAGGGAAGAAAAAAGTCCGTAATATAAAGCCTTAAGATGCCTTCATGAACAAAGGCTTCAGAAGACTTTCAGGATCCGTTTCTGCTCTCAAATTCTTTTGACAGAAATTCCATAACAGTGCAGAAAAATGTCAGACACAAAAAAATATTAACTACTTTGTATTAAATAGCTGCAAGTGTATCTGAAAGCACAGTTCTATCACACAAGTGTGAAAGAACTGTTCTACCTTTTAAAAGAACCATTCTTGTCGATTAATGTCCAATTGACTTTGGAAATAGCTTTTTTCTTCCCTCCTGAAAAACTGCAGTGTTACAGGGTTTTTAAAATTGGATAGAATAATTTTCCATATGCTAGCAGTCCAAATTGTATAACACTTTTTCTTGAGATTCTAGTACACTTAGCTCAATGAACAAGCTCAAATGTGCCGTGCCAAATTCGTATTTGTGCTCCTATGTCCCAGGCCAGCCCGATCACGTCAGATGTCAGAAACTAAGCAGGGTCAGCCTTGGTTAGTACTTAGATGGGAGACCACCAAGGAAATCTAGGGTTGCTATGCAAAAGCAAGGAATGGCAAACCACCTCTGTTCATCTCCTTCCTTGAAAACCCTGTAGGGTTGCCATAAGTCATGTAAGACCTGACGGCACTTTTTACCACCATCATGCACTGAAGTAACTGTCCAAATAGCAATAACAGTGAATTCACAATTAGTTATCAGCTAGTCTTCCTGTTACGTAATTCGGTACTGAATACTGATATTATGTAGTTCCACTAAGGTAATCCCAAACCTTATGTTCCTAAACACAGATAAGCGAGATTAAAATCATATCAATTATGTGGAGTCCAACATTTCACCTTAAAAACAAAAGGAAACTGCATAAATTAATAATATATATGGGATTCTTAGGCACTGTGTGTTTGTATCTTTCAGTCCTTACCTCATTTATCATTTATCAACAACATTGTTGAGGAGGTTATTCAAATTCCTATTCTATGAATGAAGAACTGAGGCAGACAGTAATTCTGTTCACATTGTATTCATAGCAATTTTCTGATCGACACATATGATTCAAACTGAAGTAACATATGTTGAAAGTATCAAGAGACATTTAAAATTCAGACGCATGACTACTTTTTTTCAAATTTACTTGCAACCACAAGTAAATTTTGTTTAGAACCTCTAGAGCACTTAATATGTTTTCTGTAATTTTTGTAATTTTGTGACAATGGTTTTATGGTTTTAACTGTTTTATGTGTGGCGCATGCCTAATTGTGAGCCGCCCTGAGCCTGCATTGCGGGGAGGGAGGGCTATAAATTGAATTTATAAATAAATAAATAAACCACATTGGCATGCTGGGATCAATCTACAGAAGCGGGGTGGGGCTCCCCTCCCCACCCTCTTTTACTATATTTCTTGAAACAGAAACCCCAGGAATGAGCTCAGATACATTCCAATTCACTCTCTTACTTGGGTTTCACTTGATAACCAACTAGGAGAGAGATATTAGCTAATCAATGGACATAGGCTGGAATAACTCCAGATAGGTCTGTGATCTAAATTCCTGAGTGAGTTGGGGCAGAATACACATTCCAGTGCAAATGGACTTCAAAACTTTAAAGGCAGTACAGAAATGTCATCACATCGTTCAGCATTCCCTCCATGGCCCCACCCTTAAACTCTCCCTATCCTTGTAAATAGAGAATGTTCAAGTCAAGCAATCTCTCTGGCAAGTTAGATTTCTAGGTGGAGGGAATATCTATGAGGGTGTGGTCTTTCAATTATTCAATCCTTTACCACCATTCCTGGATGGGACTATGTGAAACGAGTAAAAAATAAATAAATCTGGAACTAACTTTCCAGAATCCACTCATCATTTCTAACTGGATCCAAGATATTGCTTAATTTTATCAGCACAAGAAAAGTAAAGAGAAGTTGGCATAACACCCACCATAAGTAAAAAAATCAGCACAAAGAAAAGCAATGTTGCTGCATATCAGCTGTACTGGTTTAGTATGAGAATGGTGGGGATAGCTGCCTGGAGTCACCGTGTTCAAAGACAAAATTCTATAATCAGACTGTCCCATGTGTTATTCTCCTTTCCATTTCCTACTCCATGTAAACATTACTGTGTAGATCTCTTCGTGTCTGCCATCGGGTTCTTTGTAAGTTTTGCTTTAAAGAGGGGCTGGGGATCATTGGAATTACTGTGAAGGCACATGATGAATTTCTGGACCAGAGGATGAGAATTCCGGGGTCACGCAACGTGGTCTGCCCAATCACTGCAAACCACCAAAGCCCACGAGTCACATTACAGAATACTGTCCGTGCACTCAAAACATATTTCATGGCCAGTTCCTTGGCTTCTAAACCATGCTGCTGCCCAAGGTCATGGGAAAATGCAAGTCGTACAAAAGTTAGGAAACCATTTGGATCTAGTCAACGGTGGAACTAACTTGGCTGAACCGACTTATACATGCCGAACTGACGGCAGGGGAAACTGTGAGAGCACCCAGCATCCCACACAAGAGCAGAACGTGGACAAGTTTTTAAACTGAAATGGAAATAATTTATTGCTAGGATGAGACGTTCTTGGTCCAAATTAAGAATGTCTGCAAGTGAATTTGAATGGGTTGGATCCAGAGGTCTGTAGTGGGAGGCAGTGACAGATGTTCCCCTCCTACCAGCAGTCCTTTCTGACCTCAAGAAAGATGATTCCCAGAGTGGATGGAGCCACAGGAGCCAAAATCCTCAGGTGTGGGGAGGGGGGGGCTGAACTAAGGAAGGTGAAGAGGCTGAAATTGCCTTCCCTCTTCCATCAGGACAGTTCCTCTGAAGGAGGAGGTATCAAGGGCAATTTGGACCTGTCCCCTTCCTCATGGAAGACCCGTGACACATGAACACACAATGATCCCAGATGCTGGAAGAAGTGCGGACAAGAAGGCACGTACCTTTTCTGCACTTACACTCAGAATGACAATTACATCAATTATCAATACCAATATACCGAGGGGAACATATTGTCACTTAATAACCAAAGGTAGTACTGTACCGAGTAATGTAAAACAAAATATGTGTTATTTGTACATGCACTTTTCTTATTATAATAATAAAAATAAATTTACAAAAAAAAAATGAACACACATGAAGCTGCCTTTTGATTCAAGCCACTGATCCATCAAAGTCAGTACTGTCTACTCAGACTGGCATCAGCTCTCCAGGGTCTCAGGCAGAGGTCTTTTCACATCGCTTATTACCTGATCCTTTCAACTGGAGATGCCAGGGACTGAACCTGGGACCTTCTACATGCCAAGCAGCTGCTCTACCACAACCCCTCCCCATATGGCTAATAGTCCATGTGGGCCCTGCAACCTCCAGGCTCAACTCTCCCAGGGGGAGAAGAACAAAGGAAAGATCTGCAAATCTTGCTCCCGCAAATCTCTGGCTCTAATCCAGTAACTACTAAATTGTCTTAAAAGCTTACATATACCAAGAGTGAAATACACAGAAATTATCTCATGCACAAATAACTTGGGCTTGCCTGACCCACGGCAATGCTGAAATTATTAGGATATTTCCACATTGGAGAATTTCCACTGGTACCTGTGATAAAAGTCTTCTGGCAGAAAGCAAGCTTGGCTGACCACTTATGCATGCAGAAGGATGCATGGAGTAGAACGCGTGAGTTACTGGTGATTTCATATGCAAAATGCCATTATACAGAGCTTGACAACTGTACATTTTCCATAAACCAATCCACAAATTAAATTACAAATAAACACTATAAAACAATCATGGGAGGGCTCGGGACGTGGAGCAATACATGGAAAACAAATCACATCCATAAGTGCTTTCATCCTTACGTGTTCATTAAAATATTTTACACTTACTCAACGGTTTTGCATGCCAATGCAAATTCTTAAAAGGTTTGATTTAACAAAAGGGATTTATTGACTCTTTCCAAGTCTTCATTTTGCACCCCACTGCCAGCCTCAAAGCTGTCTAGACCAACTCTGACATCGCAGCATTTTGACTGATAGCCGCCAGAGGGGTTCCAGGCCCCATTGTGTCATCACAGGTAAATCACCTGTGGTCACTGACAGTCACAATAAACATAAAAAATAACTATTTAAAATAGTTAACTGAGCACCCAGCAAAATGAAATATGGAAGTATTTCTGAAAAGGAGTTTCCAAAGGAAGGGAGTTTCTTAGCTGGTGGGCAGGGCAGTCAGTCACAGAACATTGTATCCATTTGCACATTTATATCCCACTTTCTCTCCAATGAGAGCCCCGAACATCTTCAATATTGCTCCCATCCTCTGTTTTATCCTCACAACAAGCCTGTAAGGTAGGCTAAGCCGAAACAGAGTGACTGGCCCAAGATCACTCAGCAAGCTTCTATGGCAGAATGGGAAGCTGAATCCAGGTCTCCCAGAGGCTAATCAGACATTCTAACCACTACGCTACACTGGCTATCACCACTGGCTCTACAGCCCTATTCACATGTCACAGTGAACATGTGCACAACAGTCTGAAAGAAAGAGCCAACACATGTTCACTTTGCAACAGAAATCAGGGACCAGTACCCAGATGGATAAATATGTGGACTTGTAGACCAATATGGGAAGCCATGTTACTCTGTCTGCAGCAGTAAAAAGAACAAGGGTCCAGTAGCGGCACACCTTAAAGATGAACAGAATTTGTGGCAAGGTATGAGTTTTTGTGAGTCATATTCACTTCTTCAGTGACTCACGAAAGCTCATACCCTGCCACAAATTTTGTTAGTCGTTATGATGGTACTAGACTCTTGCTCTTTTCTGTGTGGATTTGTATAGCATGTTTGACTGTACATGCACTGACTGTAAAACAAGAATTACGCCACACATGTTAAAAAAAATCCAAGTGTACACTGTACATGGAGTGATCATGCATTCACTGTAACTTCTGAACAGAGCATCCTTGCTACCTAGAAGGCAGATCTTTCAATCTATCTTAGAGCTTGCAAGAAAGCACAAGGTATGCTGACCCAAACATGCTGACCCAGACTGTTTGAACAAATAAATGAATGAATGAGAAACATCCCTCAGACCAAGATATCAATCTGAAATAGACATGAATGGAGATTGTCCACAAATTCAGTTCCAATCTGGAAACAATCACCTGATAAACTCCACCGTGTAGTACTGAACTGGGGAACCTCCTTCGCTGAGCCCCGCTTTCCATGACAGGGCAACTTCTGAATCAGAAACCACGATGACTTGGGGTTGGAAAGGTGGATCAGGAGGCATGCATTTCTCTGGGATAAAAGAAACACACGTGTCATATGGTCTTCTAAGTCACTTTTTTAAAAAAAACCCAAACAAATACTGTTTGTTAATTCCAGGTCATTTGGAACACTGTAATTTTAAAGAGATTAAAAAATGTGCAACCACCCTGCCCCAGATCCCACCAAAGTGCCTAGCTCCCCTTACTGCTTCTGTTTCCTCCAGGTTTAGCTTGTCCTTTTCTGTTCAGTGGACTTCATGGCCCTTCCCCTGCTCCCCTCAATCACTCTTTTTCTCCTTCCACCATCAATGACTAGCATCCGTTCAAAATTTCCCTCAATCACCTGGCAATAATCACTGACTAGTTCTCCTCCAAGCATTTTCACTGTGGCTGGGAAAAGAAGGCTTAGACAAGATGAGGTCTCTAAAGATCAGGAAACTACTGATCCAAAGAATTCCAGAAAATGGTTACAGAAAACAAAGAGAGTTCTATATCATCTCAAAGACTAGCAATACCATGTCAAAGACTAACAATATCAGGGTTCCACCTCTTACTGTCAGGCGAATGACAATAAATCTCTTCCTGGCAACCAACTTACCCAATGCCAACACAATGTAAAACAGTATTCTCCTTTTCTGAGTTCCCCACATATCACTGAGAACTTGGGAGGACAGGGAGGTCTCTCATTCATGCCCAATCAAAAAGACTACCCCTTCCCTAAGTCACCTTATGTGTGGAACAGAGGAGATGGGAAGGGTGTGCATACCTTTAAGCCAAGAGAATTTCCCTCTCTGTGACCACCTGCAAGTTCCAGAGGGGGAGGGGAATGGGTGACTGCCAAAGAATGGCAAAATTCGCACACCCTCAAAATGTTTGGGTAACTGACAACTACTCCTAACACTGCTGCGGCTGTCTGAGAGCATTTTTGTCTATATAATGCACATTCTTTTGTTCACTATGGAAATCTGTTTGCTACTTTCAGCATATTTTATTCTTCTCAGATGGCAAAAATTAAGAAATGTCTGCTAATATAGTATAGGGTGCAGCAGTCTGCAACTCTTTCTCAAATATTGGGGAGATCTGCAATTTTTCTTATAGCAGCCCAAGACCCATATAATTTTAAATTCCATAAATATGACAAATTGTATCATTTTAGATGTTAACTAAGCATGAAAGATCCTTTTGGAGTAGTTAAGCTGGTAAAATAAGATAAGGCAAGTAAGTACTGCACATATTTTCCCTAAAATGTCAGTTTCCCCCCACACACAGCTTCAACACTTCCAGAAATGTTAGCCACAATATATTTGTTATACTTTAAGATAAAACTTTGGATTGTACTGCTGTGCATCACGGGAGTTTCAAAGACAGGCTCAGTCTCTTGAACAGACCTGCTCCCAACAACAACAACAAAGCATGTGAAACCTGGAAGGCAAATAAAGATATTGCCACACAACTTTTGTGGGCTAGAAATCCCATACTGGTAGTCTTCAAAGACACATAGAAATAGAAGTCTTAGTGGTTCCTGTTAAAGAACTTGAACCAACTTTTTAAAGCTCCCATGAGGCAAGACAGCGAGAGGGGAGAGCCTCTGATAAGAGAAAGTGCTGATGTAGATGCACATCAGCTAAAGATGTACAATATATGCTTTTTATTTCCTTATCTTGTTGTCGTGAGCCATTTCATTTCGCACATTTTCGTCACTGGCGTTCCAGAGTCATCCGTCCCTTTTATGACTTTTTACACAGCATTTTTATGTTACATGCCATCAGGGGTCATTTCGTAGGAAAAGAGATGCAGGAGCTCATTAGCATAACTCATTAGCATAACTTATTTGCATATGCCACACCCCCTGACATCACCAGAAGTGTGTCAGAAGGCAACACCGACCACTCAGGCTCCACTGGACTGTTTTGGACTGCTAGCTATTGGGGGGGGGGCACGGGGGGAACGTGCAGATCTGTCCTCACAGAGGAGGGAGAGCTTGTACCTGAATAAAACTTGGTCTTAAAGGTGCCACTGGACTGTTTTGGCCCGGGGGGGTGGGGTGGGGGCTCTGCGGCTTACCTTGCTGCTTCTTGCTCTGACTGAGGGCTGCTGGGAGCAGGGGGTGGGGCTTGTTGCATGTGCCCGCCCCCTGGGCTCTTTACTGTTGGAGCTCTGCTCCTGTGCGCTCCTGCAGGAAATGACCCCTGCATGCCATCCATATGCCACTGATACACAACTAATACCCCAAATTATTTAAATGCATAGATTTTATGGGGGAGAGAATTCAGTACAAGAAAACATTAAAGGGCAAGAAAAGAAAGACTTGCTGGTTCAATTTGTGTGATGGAAAAGGCAGGGCTGCAACAATCAGTAGCATCTCTAACATCTGGTGGTGGACAGTGCCCTCAAGTCACAGTTGACTTTATGGTGTCCCTGTAGGGGTTACCAGGCAACAGACGTTCAAAGGTGGCTTTGCCACTGACTGCCCCCATGTAGTGACATTGGACCTCTATGGTGGTCTCCCACCCAGTCCTAACCAGGGCCGTCTAGCCTGGGCCATCCAGGTCAGGACCCCTCACATCAAACAGGATGCTTTTCTATATTCCATCCACGGGACCCAAATGGACTTAAATCCCCAAAATTCAGCTGAGCGGCAGATAAGGAAATGCTACACCTGGACTTGTCTATAGCCCAGGCAAAAAAAACAATTTTTTTTTTCAATTCAGAGGCAGCATCAAGGGCTAGAAGGCCTCTGAAGTGAAATAAATCTCCAAATGCCCTTGTAAACACTTTTTTTAAAGGGAGTTCACAAAGCCGCCAAGCACGTCAGGCTGTGTTTATCCTTCTGAATCTTTAATAATGCTCCTGACTGTTCTGCCATCACAGCTACATCTCGCCCTCTGACCACCAGCATCTTTGAATTCTCCCCACCACCATCCGCGGTTGTACCAAAGTCTTCTTGCTGTCTTTCCCGTGTCTACCTGCCGGCAAAATGAAATGGCTGGGATTAAGTCTGCCCCAATCGGGATCCATAATGGAAAACTATTCACACAGCTTTTACCTTCTGATAAAGTTGTTACGTCTCTGGGCATGCTGGGCCGGCCTTTTCCGGTCCAGCCATAAGCTCCAACACTCACGCGGAAGAGTGTGCCTGGCTTCAAATCCCCAATAACAACCTCCTGTTTTAAAAAATGGGAGGGGGAGAAGAGGAGGGGGGGGGAAGGGGGCATATATTAAATGTCTCCAGCAAAAATGACTGCTTCATTTAACTGTAAATAATGCTTTGTGTGGCCCGGCTCTCTTAGGGCACAACATAACACAGCACAACATAACATAGAGCCTGGGAAGTCCCCTTTCAACGGAGGAGTTGTGGTTCAGTGGTAGCGCTGGCATGATGCAGTGGATAAGAGTGGCAGACTCTAATCTGGAGAACCGGGTTTGATTCCCCATTCCTCCATACAAAGCCTGCTGGGTGACCTTGGGTCAGTCACAGTTCTCTCAGAATTCTCTCAGCCCCACCTGCCTCACAAGGTGATTGTTGTGAGGAGAGGGAAGGGTATGCCGCTTTGAGACTCCTTAGGGAAGAGAAAAGCAGGGTATAAAAAACCGACTCTTATTCTTCTGCATTGCCTACATAAGGTCCCAGGTTCAGTCCCCAGTATCTCCAGCCAAAAGTATCAAATAACAATTTACACACACACACACAAAAAATTCTGCTTGAGACCTTGAAAAGCCACCACTTGTGGGAACAGACAATACTGACCTTGATACATCGATGATCTAACTCCATATAAGATAGCTTCATGTGTTTATATGTTCAAGCTTCTGAACATGACACCCTTATGTCAAATAGCGGTACAATTGTTAAAAGTCCTGAATAGCATTGCCAGCCTCCAGGTGGCACCTGGAGATCTCCAACTGTTACAACTGATTTCCAGACAACCAAGCTCAGTTCCCCTGGATAAAATGGCTGCTTTGGAGGGTGGGCTCTATGACACTACAGCCTGCTGAGGTCCCTCCCCTCCCTAAACCCTGCCCTCCCCAGGCTCCACCTCCAAAATCTCCAGGTATTTCCCAATCCAGAGCTGGCAACCTTAGTGCTGAACCCAAGGGAACCCCAGGTTCAAATCCCCACCCTGTCATGGAATTCCTTAGGTCACCTTAGTTTCGCTCACAGTCTAACTTAACACATAGGATTGTTGCAAGGCTAAAATAATGCTGGAAGAATCATGAATGCCACTTCAAGTTCCACGGAGGAAGGGACGGATAAAACAAAACATTCTAGATAAGCAGAATTTCTATTTCCCTCCTGAAATTTGTTTTTAGCCAACATACTATGTGACATCATCACACCGTGCTTTCCCCTGATACGACTTCAGTCACCTTATGGTATGGAGTAAAGCAGCAAACTGCACAATGTTACATTATGCATACCCTTGTATACCCTTGTGATGACAAGAGGAAGTAGAACTCACTAGAGGGTTAACACTGTCAACAGCTGCTTATGGTCAGCATCATATCTAGTTCTGGCCTGCAGGGTTCCCCCCCACAACTCCCCCCCACACAAATCTCTTTAGAAGAATCACACTGAAACTAGTTTAATAGATGAAAAACAAACAAACACAACCAAGGTCAAGTGTTCTTCCTGTAAAACTCCCCAAAAGGGATCCAGAAACTTGACCTACATCCATTTCTCAGTATAGTTTAGACCTCTGCAGAAAATTTGCCAAACGCTCACAGAAGTTTGTTTTTGAAAGTTAAGCTAGAAACATCCTCCTGTTGTACAAAAAGGCAAATAAGTATGCAATCTGATGTAATTTTAAACCCGCAGAGAGGTGAACTTCAGAACAGTTTGGAAGGAAATTCCAAACTGTCTGACGCCCACAAGGACACTATGAAGACAGTTGCTGTGAAAATTATCTCAAACAAAAAGCAAAGTTTTGAATCTTAGCTTGTCCTCAAAGTCAGGAAGATCTGGATAAGGGACACAACCGTATCTGAATTGAATTGATGATGTTAAATCACAGTGTTTAAGATTAAGATGTACACTGAGACAACTATGTGTATACGATTGTAACAACCAGGGCAGAATGTACTCTGAACCAAGAAGGGAAAGTTTCAGAAAGCAAAGGAGAACTCTTGGGCTTTCTAAGCAAGGTCCACAACGGCAGAGATGAATCCCTGTCCCTGCCCGCCCTCAGATCATCCTGAGGCCCCAAAGTTTGGACTAACATCACAATCAAGACCCTCTCCTGTCCCTCAGGTGAACACAGATTCTGTCTGGCTACCAAGACCAAGTCCAGATCTGTCTGCTAGAGCCCTGGAGAAGATAGGCTTTGGTGCCATCTAGCAGGGTTCATACATTTGTGCATCATTATTTCTCATTCCTGGATCCAGGCTTTCAAAAACAGAATTGGTGACTTCCAGAAACAGAGTAGATGGATGGAGGAGATGGGCTATTACCAGGGAATAGGAAACAGTAACAGGGACTGAAGCGCCACCTCCTGCTATTTACAGATCCACCCAGGACGGCTCTAATCTCTCCAAATTTCTCCTAGATGATGGACCTTTTGCTGTCTTTTTTACTTTACTACTAGACCATAGCAATGTTACACAATGTTACATGAGCACTGGCACCAGCACAACAGCTGCTGGGACCGGCAGGACCACAGGACTGGCTGAGATTTTTTTTTTTTTGGCATGTTCATAACGGAAGCAAATTGAAATAAAAGCCCATGGAAAGCTCAGCTCTGACACATCAGGGCAACTCTTACAGCTTTTTCAATCTTCTCCCCTGTTTCTCATTTCCAGATGCTTAAAATCTTACTCACAGCAAATGGAAAACTACAGAAACTTCAGAACAGCTTGAAATAGTATTTCCAGGTGCAGAAAACTAACAATTTGTCTCCAGGGCCATATGGCGATTCTTCTTTCCCCCACCAGACAACACCCTTTTGCTTTGATTGTCATAAACATGCATATGAAGTTCCTGTACCACTCTTAGTTTCCATCCCCAAGATAATGGGAAGAAATTAGGGGAAATTACTTCCTTTACAAGTGCCAGGAATTAAAGCCCAGACTCCATCTTAGCTACTGGAGTGTTGCTTAAATCATCTATCATTCTTGTGGGAAAAATAAAAATAAGCAGAAGCTTGTGTTCTTGCAGACTGGCCGTTTCCCAGAGCTGAGAACTGCTTGGGCATAACGAGGCAGAGTAAAGAAGAAGTTGCCACTTCCCCAAGTATTGTTTTACATTACTTTATTCATTTATTTTGATTTATAGCCTGCTCAGGGCTGGAAATAGGTATGTTAGTCGTAGAAGTTCACTTTGACAAGCTGATATCATAGGTACCTACAAGTAATGATTAATGTTTGTTTGAGAGCCAGTTTGGTGTAGTGGTTAAGTGTGCGGACTCTAATCTGGGAGAACCGGGTTTGATTCCCCACTCCTCCGCTTGCACCTGCTGATGTGACCTTGGGTCAGTCACAAGCTCTGGCACAGCTGTCCTTGAAAAAGAGCAGTTTGTGTCAGAGTTCTCGCAGCCCCACCCACCTCACAGGGTGACTGTTGTGGGGAGGGGAAGGGAAAGGAGTTTGTAAGCCGCTCTGAGACTCCAAGTGAAGGGCGGGGTATAAATCCAATCTCTTCTCTTCTTCTTCTTCTTCTTTTAGAGTAGGAAAGATGGCTACAATGGAAGGCAATGCTGCAGACATAAAATCCTGAACAGTGTGGTGGAAGTGGATAATTCTCATGTAATATTGGGGGTCACCTGATAAAGCTAATAGGCAGCAGATTCAGGAAAAACTGAAGTACTCCCAACTTAAGGAATTCACTGCCAATAAAAGGCAGTAATGGCGACAAGCTTAGATGACTTGGAAAAACAGTATGGGCAGTTTCATGGAAGATAGCTTGGAGTCTGGAGTTTAATTCCTGGTCATGAAAGACAGGCTTTTAGCCATGAGGGCTAAACAGAACCTCCATCTCCAGAGGAAGAATACTTCTACAGCAGCAGCAACAGCAAGGAAAAGGTTGTGTCCACAGCTCATGAACTTCCTGGAGACATCTGGAAGTTCCCTGTTGGAAACAGATTTCTAAATTGAGTGGACCTTTGGTCTGATCCAGCAGGGTTCTTCTTATGTTCACATACAACATTCAAGATACTTCAGTGCATCAACTTCGGTTACACAGGACAGTGTTCTTAGCCCGTCACACAAGACAGTGTTCTTAGCCCCATATTGCAGATGGTGACAGCAGTTTGCTGAAGGCCACCTTAGTAGTTCATGGCCAAAGTGACATTTGAACTGGGCATCTTTGGCAACTAAGGCACTATGCCACACCAGCCCCCGCAGCAGCACAAAGGTGTTGCACCCCCACACACACACACTTGGACTGGTCCAGTGTCGTTAGAAAACAGAACGAGAACCTGTTGCCTATTTAGCCTTAGACCAGACCAGACTGCAGCCCAGAGACGGCCTTTGACAATATATCTGCAGCAGAAGACCTTGCCACCAGATTGCTCCCTGTATTCTTTCAGTCTGATCACTGTCACTAGGGAGTCCTGCCCACTTCAGAAGATGGAAATAAGAGTGACTACTAGATGCCAGTAAGGGACGGAATGAGAGCAATAAAGATGAACAAGTGAAGCTTAAACTAAGTCAGAGCACCAGTGGTCCAGCTATTCCAGCACTGGCAGAAGCCAGATCCTACCAGCAGGAGCTCTCCAAGGTCTTACACAGAAGCCATTCCTAGCTTTGATATCCCAGAACCGTCACTGTGAAACTGGAGGAGCCAAGGACTGAACCTGGGACCTTCTACACGCTCCACTGTGGAGTCTTCACCTTCAGCCATGTCAAGCTCTTTCACTGCATACACGTTGTTCAAGGTAAAGGTGTGGCTTCCAAGCTGCAGCTTGGCAAACCTGGACCTCACAATGCATGTTTACATTTTATTTTGTGATTGTGGGTCTGCTTACATGCCCTGGATTGTGCTCAGCACTCTGTCTCAGCCACTTTCCCCCACCCCTTCCCAAGTGACTTGTGCCAAATCTTGCACATGGGAGCGGAACCAAAGCTGATAACTTTCCCCCCCTCCAGAAAAACAGTACTTACAAAAATTGCTTGCCCCTCAAGTTGGCCCTGGTGGAAGGGGGGGAAAATAGAACTTAGTAAGAAAGCAGCATATTTAAAGACAAAAGCATTAATTAAACATATCATCAGAACCGGCTGCATATTTCTGGGGGACTGTCAGGAAGATTCCCTTCACTGCTCACTTGCCTACTGCTCTTCCTCAGTACCAGTGAGGACTGGGCCCTTTTGCATTCATTGCCCAAAGAGAAAGTGCAGTGGTACCTGTAGGCTGTTGCAGCCATCACCAGTTTTTCACGTACTCAAGTAGGTGGAGAAAAAACAGTGATGGTGGAATGAAGAGAAGCCATCACTTGCCCTCTTCTGGCAGTTGGCAAGTGAGGGCTCCATCATCCTGTGAGCCAATTCTGACTTCCTCCTAGAAGCAGGGGGGTGAGCAAAGAGGAGTGTATTCTTAGAAGATTAAAACTAAGAAGCCCAGAGAACTCACTAGCATACTGGAACTTTGTGGACTGCCATTTTTAAGTTCCACCCACATGGACCAAATCCCACTAAAACTCAAAGCTGTGTTTCAGTTTAAAACTCTTTTGTTCAATCGGTGTCTGTTGTGGGGAGGGGAAGGGAAAGGAGTTTGTAAGCCGCTCTGAGACTCCAAGTGAAGGGCGGGGTATAAATCCAATCTCTTCTCTTCTTCTTCTTCTTCTTTTAGAGTAGGAAAGATGGCTACAATGGAAGGCAATGCTGCAGACATAAAATCCTGAACAGTGTGGTGGAAGTGGATAATTCTCATGTAATATTGGGGGTCACCTGATAAAGCTAATAGGCAGCAGATTCAGGAAAAACTGAAGTACTCCCAACTTAAGGAATTCACTGCCAATAAAAGGCAGTAATAGTGACAACAAGCTTAGATGACTTGGAAAAACAGTATGGGCAGTTTCATGGAAGATAGCTTGGAGTCTGGAGTTTAATTCCTGGTCATGAAAGACAGGCTTTTAGCCATGAGAGCTAAACAGAACCTCCATCTCCAGAGGAAGAATACTTCTACAGCAGCAGCAACAGCAAGGAAAAGGTTGTGTCCACAGCTCATGAACTTCCTGGAGACATCTGGAAGTTCCCTGTTGGAAACAGATTTCTAAATTGAGTGGACCTTTGGTCTGATCCAGCAGGGTTCGTCTTATGTTCACATACATCATTCAAGATACTTCAGTGCATCAACTTCGGTTACACAGGACAGTGTTCTTAGCCCCGCACACAAGACAGTGTTCTTAGCCCCATATTGCAGATGGTGACAGCAGTTTGCTGAAGGTCACCTTAGTAGTTCATGGCCAAAGTGACATTTGAACTGGGCATCTTTGGCAACTAAGGCACTATGCTACACCAGCCCCCGCAGCAGCACAAAGGTGTTGCACCCCCACACACACACACTTGGACTGGTCCAGTGTCGTTAGAAAACAGAACGAGAACCTGTTGCCTATTTAGCCTTAGACCAGACCAGACTGCAGCCCAGAGACGGCCTTTGACAATATATCTGCAGCAGAAGACCTTGCCACCAGATTGCTCCCTGTATTCTTTCAGTCTGATCACTGTCACTAGGGAGTCCTGCCCACTTCAGAAGATGGAAATAAGAGTGACTACTAGATGCCAGTAAGGGACGGAATGAGAGCAATAAAGATGAACAAGTGAAGCTTAAACTAAGTCAGAGCACCAGTGGTCCAGCTATTCCAGCACTGGCAGAAGCCAGATCCTACCAGCAGGAGCTCTCCAAGGTCTTACACAGAAGCCATTCCTAGCTTTGATATCCCAGAACCGTCACTGTGAAACTGGAGGAGCCAAGGACTGAACCTGGGACCTTCTACACGCTCCACTGTGGAGTCTTCACCTTCAGCCATGTCAAGCTCTTTCACTGCATACACGTTGTTCAAGGTAAAGGTGTGGCTTCCAAGCTGCAGCTTGGCAAACCTGGACCTCACAATGCATGTTTACATTTTATTTTGTGATTGTGGGTCTGCTTACATGCCCTGGATTGTGCTCAGCACTCTGTCTCAGCCACTTTCCCCCACCCCTTCCCAAGTGACTTGTGCCAAATCTTGCACATGGGAGCGGAACCAAAGCTGATAACTTTCCCCCCCTCCAGAAAAACAGTACTTACAAAAATTGCTTGCCCCTCAAGTTGGCCCTGGTGGAAGGGGGGGAAAATAGAACTTAGTAAGAAAGCAGCATATTTAAAGACAAAAGCATTAATTAAACATATCATCAGAACCGGCTGCATATTTCTGGGGGACTGTCAGGAAGATTCCCTTCACTGCTCACTTGCCTACTGCTCTTCCTCAGTACCAGTGAGGACTGGGCCCTTTCGCATTCATTGCCCAAAGGGAAAGTGCAGTGGTACCTGTAGGCTGTTGCAGCCATCACCAGTTTTTCACGTACTCAAGTAGGTGGAGAAAAAACAGTGATGGTGGAATGAAGAGAAGCCATCACTTGCCCTCTTCTGGCAGTTGGCAAGTGAGGGCTCCATCATCCTGTGAGCCAATTCTGACTTCCTCCTAGAAGCAGGGGGGTGAGCAAAGAGGAGTGTATTCTTAGAAGATTAAAACTAAGAAGCCCAGACAACTCACTAGCATACTGGAACTTTGAGGACTGTCATTTTTAAGTTCCACCCACAAGGACCAAATCCCACTAAAACTCAAAGCTGCGTTTCAGTTTAAAACTCTTTTGTTCAATCACTTCTGCATATAAAGGGCATTAGAACACACTAATGAGACTTTGCACATGAAGAGCACTGATTAGTACCACATGTCACAGCTAACTGTGAACAAGCACCACAGCCTTTCAGTTACTCATACATTTTTCCACATGCATGCAGACTTTTCCTTAATTAAAATGCCATGCCGTAAAGCAAATATGTAAAAACATACCACGTGTGTTCAATTTAGACACTAAGCCCCCCCCCCAGTTTTTCAAACCCATTATTTTTAAACAGGAAAACGAAATGGAGGATGAAAGCAAAAAAATATATTAGTGCTAAAAAAAATCCCAGTGTGAGTTTTGTGATGTTTCAAAGCCTACATTTTCTAACCAGGTTCCAGTGTCTTGAACAGCTGACTGGTGTCCAAAAATGCAAAAGACACAGCTTTTCTCGACATGGAGATATACCATACACATGCTGATGGTGCAGCAACTTGAGGCATGGGAGCAATGCCAAAAAGAGGGCAGCAATATCAACAGACCATGACACAACTTTGGTCAAATGGCTGGTATATCAAAAGCTCTAACAACTGTCCTAACCTGGATAGCCCAGGCATGCCCGATTTCACACGATCTCGGAAGCTAAGCAGGACCAACCCCGGCAAGTATTTGGATGGGAGACCTCCAAAGAATACCACGACCAAGCGGCAGGCTATCAAGCCACTTCTCTGAACGTCCTCCATGCCCCAGTAGGAGTCACCAGAGGTCACCATGACTTCCAGGCACACACACACACACACACACACAAATGCAAAAATACCCAGCAAAAGCTCTAACTGATGTACAAGAAATATCAGATACTTACAGTACTGAGCATGTCCAGACTGAGAGGCACATCATGCGACTGCTGTTTAATTGGCTTACCAGTCGTGACCTCAGAATAATACACCTTGAGAGAAGATGTTGGTTAAATCAACGAAGATTATAAGGACACAAGTGCATTAACACAGCCCAAATGTAAAAGCAGATTACCGTTACCACTCCTAGAGTTGGTAGGGGCCTTACAGATCTTGCCCAGTCTTCCACAGAACGCAGCAAATCCCTGACAGATGGCTGGCCAACCTCTGCTTGGAGACCTCCAGTGAGTCCATTCTACCTAACTCACTGGTCCCATTCTTGAACTGCTCTTAACTTCTAGGAAGTTTCTAACTTCTAACACAGTGGTAGTGACCAAAATTATCAGCCCACCGGTAAACACGTCCATGGGTTGCATACAACACCACCCAAAAGCAAACTTTCCACCATGCAAATGCAATTAGAATGTGTTTACACTAGATCTTACCCCGGGGGTCCCCAACGTGGTGCCGTGACACCCACTGACACCTTCCCTGGTGCCCACCAAGTGTTTTTTAAAAGTGGGTGGGGGCAACAGAGCTTCTGACTGGCCACTGGAGATCTGACAGATACTGCCAGATGAGTGTTTCTTAGCTAGCTCAGTATGCATTCTTGTATGCATATGCAAGTACCAGAAAAGCTTCCCCTGTCAAGTTTCCTGTTACACTACTGTTAAAGAAATCTTGTGTTCTTCTGCACTGGAGCAACCAGGCCTTGAATGCATGTAAAATCTAAGCTTTTACAGAACATCAACATACCTGGGTAGATTTCATCAATATTCAAAGAGGGCAGGAACAAAAAGTAAAAACTAAATCTAAAAACTATATTAAAATTTCTCAGACGGACAGCAGATGTTACATCAGTTAAACCCAGAATTAAATCATATTCCATCAACTTGAAAGGTGTCCAAAGCAATGGGTGGAGATAGGTTGCCTTACTGCCACTTTCAAGAACCGCTAGACAGCTAAAATGGGACGGTGGACAGGACATCAACAAATGTATTTAAAGCACAAATGTTAATTCCCTTGTTATTTATCGAATGCTGATTCTCAAAAAAGGCAAAAATATAGTAGGTCTGGATTCCCATCCCTCCAAACATCCAAATGAACATCTATCTCTGTGAGCTTTCATATACACCACTGCTAAAGCAGGCCCAGGAGAGTTCGGACAGCTGGAGCACCAAAGACCACAGCTACAGATATGGCAACAGAGAAATGAAATGGAAACAGCCGACCCGCAGTGCTTTTCCTTAGCATTTCACCTTTTGAAAAGGTAGAATCCCTATGCAGAACTGGTGGCCCCTATAGATTAAAAACCACACATTATGCCCTTCCGGGGGTTTCTTTTTCCTTCTGTTTCATGATAAAAAACTACAAGCCTGTGGACAGTACTTAAAAGGTAAAGGTTCCCTTGCTCGAAAGCCAGCCGAATCCAACTCTAGGGTTGCGGTGCTCATCTCCGTTTCAAAGCCGAAGAGCCAGCGCTGTCCGAAGACATTTCCGTGGTCATATGGCCGGCATGACTAAACACCAAGGCACACGGAACGCTGTTACCTTCCCACTGAAGTGGTAGCTATTTATCTACTCGCAATTTTTTTTTATTATTATTATTATTATTAAATACACACATAGATGTGGCTCTTATGTAGGAGCACCAAACTCCACCAAGAACAAGACTCAGTTTTCCAGGTTCCTTGTCCTACAGCAGTGTGCAGAAGTCCTTAAAGGGTCAATTGCCATGACACTTCACAGGTTAAGAGAAGCTGGGAGATCCCCAGGCCCAACCTGTGAACTCCATCACAGTCATATGCTACTTGCTTCTCAGGTTTGCTGTTTCTGCTCCAGGTTAACATGATGTGGAAGGAGCTTCAGTTTTCCCACACACACACACTCCTGAGAGATGCAGAAGACCAGGTGGCCATGTGTTCTTCTGCAATGGGCCAAATACTTCCTTCCCTAGACTGTTTCCATTTAGGGGAGATAATGCATAGGAGGCAAGCTGAAGTCCCAATCCAGAGTAGAAGCACCATGAGCAGGAAGAGAGAACACATCACTATCTCATGACTCTGATGGAGTTCACAGGCTGGGTACTGGTTCCCACACTGTGATCTCCATCTTGGTGGTGCCCTTTGATGGTGGTGCGTTTAGATACTCAACTATCCTGGCGAATCTGCTTGGGATTGCTTCCCTCTTCCATAAGAACATAAGACGAGATCCGCTGGATCAAACGAGAAGTTCACCTAGCCCAGCATCTTGCTTCCCTCAAGTAGGGCATGAATGCTTCCCCTGCTGTCACCTGCTGGCAAACAGTGTGCAGAGATATCTTCTGTTTATCAAAGTCACGTCCTTCTGCTCCCTTAGGTCCTCAAGTAAGCTACACATTATTATACAAAGGGCCAGAGCCCCCAACAGTGTGCCAACTGAATTATAACCAGTGGAATATTTTATGGCACTTTACTTTGTTTAACAAAATGGATGAAAACACTAGTTACCTTTTAACTTAAAAGACCCAACTACTGTTTTCAGATGTCAGGACATCAGCAAAATTACATTGTATATACAAAAAAAAAATTACAAATTCAGTCAAAAATGCACATTTCCTTCTACAGTTTAAGTGCATGCCTATTTAAGCTTCACCTGCAGTCTATCATTTACTTCTAGCCAACACTCACCAGGGTATTTATTATCACTTACTGGAATATATTTAGGGCTGAGACTGACAGGTTAACTGTGCAATCCTATTCAAAGCTAATTGTGCAATCCCATCCAGAGTTATTCCAGTCTAAACCCATTGGTGTAAAAGGATTTAGACTGGAGTAACTCTGCAGAGGATGGCAGTTTAATTTAGGAAGGATGCTGTACTGTTTTTTGGATTTACAAAAGGTATGGCATTTATTTCCAGTATATTTCTAACCCAGATTTTTTTTTTTTAAAGTACTTACAGTGTATCCCGAGATAATACTTGCATGCTGCCGAGGCATTCTCCATTGTATGCTGAACGCTGTGCAATTTACCGATTCCAGTATTATATCCAGAGGAGGCCCCAACCTATCTGGCTCAAAGAAAAAAGACACCATGTAAGAAACACTGGGAAACAGAAATATCTTCTTATAGTCAGACCAAAAGTGCATATTGATAGATTCTCTTCTTATGAATGCTTTGGCTGCCTAAAAGAGAATTATTTTGGCAACTGTCATTCCAAATCCTATCCTCTTCCTCTTACAGGTGCAATAAACAACTTCCTAAATTGAGCTTTCATTTTCAGATTAGCCCCACCTGGTACACAAGAATCAGACTAATACTGTTTGCAGCTAAAACCGCAATTGCATCCACATGGAAGTCCCAAAACACCCTGAACGTAAACCTCTGGTACAAGAAACTATGGAATCTATACTTAATGGAAAAAACCACAGACATCTTTAAACAAATCAAACCCAAAGGAGAACACAATGACACTACATGTATATGGTCTCCTATCTTATCATACCTAACTACCAAAGATTCAATACCTGATGTAATAGGTACTCTTTGCCTTTTGTAGCATTTATAGCACAATACACAGTTTGATATATAGTATGATCTGTACGGAAAGAATCCTCACCACAGTATAGATTAGATTGATTAAAGCACTTTTTGTATGTATAACAAAAAATTTGTTAATTATATGTATATGCCTATCTTGCATAACCCTGTTGTTAATGTTAATGAGAAAATTGAATAAAACTGATTTGAAGGGGGAAAAAGATACAATGAATTAATCGTGCAAGATGCACAAGAGGCAGTGAGAGACACTAGTCTGACAAAGAGGTTGGAGCAATGAATCTAGAACTGTAGCCTATGGGGGTCTATCTTTCCCGAAGACAATGAAATAATTTATTTGGACAGAATTGGACATATTCAAGAGGATTTTCTGAACAAGCATAAAGAAGATTCAAAATGAGTGTATATAATATGGAATCTCGTTATGTTATTCATTCATCAGATTGTGTATACTTTTAGTATCTTGCTGTACTAGGTATTTTCCAACACAGATTTTGTATTTTAGTTGCAAAAGATAATAGAGGACCGGATACTCCTTTCTGGGGTTGTGCATCTAATTCATTGCCTTGGCGGCTTACCTGTGATCTCTTATTATTGTATCACAGGGCACCTTTGTTGTCGAAGTTAATAGCCCTTCTCAGTTAATTGCTGGTTATCCTTGGCAAGGTCATCAAAGAAATAATAAAAGTAAACAGAGAGAATGGAACAACTTGAGAAGAGCATATTTTATACACAATGAATGAAGAAGTAATGGAGCTTGACCACCATCTTCCATCTACAAGGAAACCCAAAGCCATTCATACCAAGGTACTGTTAATTCCACCTGTGCAATTATTTTTCTTATATATCTGTTTTACTCATACATTAGTAAAGGTAAAGGTTTCCTTTGCTCAAAAGCCAGTCGAATCTGACTCTAGGGGGCAGTGCTCATCTCTGTTGCCGAAGAGCCAGCGCTGTCCGAAGACATTTCCGTGGTCATGTGACCGGCATGACTAAACACCAAGGCACGTGGAACACTGTTACCTTCCCACTGAAGTGGTACCTATTTATCTACTTGCAATTTCTTGCTTTTGAACTGCTAGGTTGACAGGAGCTGGGGCCAGAGACGGGAGCTCACTCCGTCACGTGGCACTCGGGTCTCAAACTGCCAAGCTACTGACCTTCCAGTCTGCAAGTCAGCATCTTCACCTCTGAGCCACCACAGCCCCCCCCAAAAGAAACATAGTTAGATGCCACGAAGTAAGTAGCAATGCCTTAACCTTATGCATGTTGTACAGGCCACTAGGACCTCTTCCATCAGTCACTGCCGACTTACAGCAACGCCGTAAAGTTTTAAAGGCAAGAGAAGTTCATAGGTACATTGTCATTGCCTAACTCTGCACAGGAACCCTGGACTTCCTTGGCAGTCTCCCATCTAAATACTTACCCAGGCCAACCCTGCTTAGCTTCCAAGATCTGACAAGATCTGGCTAGCCCGGGCCATCCAGGTCGGGGCCAAGAGAAGGCTGGTGGAATATTGTTTTGAAATATTTTCATATATTCCAGAGCTACTTTTCAATAGTCTGAGGATAATGCAAAGGTTAAGAAGATAAAATGGCAGTATCACTATTGGGGAGGGGTATAGTTAGAGCTTCTTACATCATTTGGGTTCCTAGGGTCAAAGCTGCATAATACAACGTCAGACAATTGGTGTACCAAGGTCAATGCTGCTAACACTGGCTCTCCAAAATCTCAGGCAAAGGTCTCTCACACCACCTCTGACCTGACCCTTTTACCTGGAGAAGACAGAGATTGAAAGGGAAACCTCCCCAAATGCTAAGCTGATGCTGAACAAGAGCCCTGTCCTTCAATTCGCCTCATCTCAACTGATCACATCTAAGAATGTAGAGTGGAAAAGCCCTACTTTATTTATTTATTTATTAAATTTATATCCCACCTTTCCCAAATGGGCTCAGGGTGGGTAACAACGTGCATAAACACCACCTTTCCCAAATGGGCTCAGGGTGGGTAACAACGTGCATAAACAATTAAACAATTAACAACTAAGTGCATAAACAATTAAAACCAATAATATCATTCATTCTTAAAACAGCTAAAACCCTTACACAATTAAAAGATGGTGCATTAAGTAAAGCAGTTCAGGCCCCCCTATAAGCCGGATTGGTGATACTGGAGCCGTACCACGTTCATATAGTACCAAACTCCACATAGAGCAAATAGTCAGGGCAACTGCTATGCAGGGAGGCCAACTAATTGGGTGTTTACCGCCTCAACTAAAAGCCTGGAGGAACTGCTCCGTTTTACAGGCCTTGCAGAACTGTAATAGGTCCCACAAGGCCCTGATCTCAAGTGGGAGCATGTTCCACCAGGTAGGGGCGGGGACAGAGAAAGCCCTGGCCCTAGTTGAGGCTAAGTGGACATCCTCTGGGCCAGGGACAACCAGAAGATGGCTTCGGTCACACGGGCAGGAAACTGCGGGGGGGAGCGTGGCTGTTTTGTTCCGGTTGACCGCAGCGAATGTTGATCAGCGGAGTGCAATGCTATCCGGGGGGGGGGATATATGGGGAGAGGTGGTCCCTTCGATATGCAGGTCCCAGGCCGCTCAGGGCTTTAAAAATGGGGAAAGGCCCAATTTGCCTCACCTCAACTAATAACATCTGAGAAAGTAGAGTAGAAAGGCCCTACATAGGGAAAGGCCCAATTTGCCTCACCTCAACTAATCACATCTGAGAATGTAAAGTGGAAAGGCCCTACATGCAAGCTTTATTATTTTTGCTTCACCTTTGACAGATCTGAGCCCTCTGGCTAGAAATAGCAAGTCTAGGGTTCAGTCCTGATGAGGTCTTCAAGGAAAGTGTCCTCTTCAGAAACTGTCCTCCCTTTTTTTCTGCAAGAAGACCACAGCTGCAACAACCAACAAACTATGAAAATATCTGGCAAAGAGAACAGGAACCATGTTGCCCTTTTAGTGGAGGAAATTCCCCACTAATCTTGACTGGATGACCTTGGCTGAGTGCAATGGCTGCTTCAAAACTAAATCTCTCTCACGTGGGGCTGGCAGAACCACAAAAGGGAGATGTTGTGGGTGGCAAATGATACTAAATTCTTGTAGCCAAATAATTGGCCAGACAGTTCAAATCAATGTGTGTAATTAGGCCTCCGGTCCTAGTACCCAAGTTATAAGAAGCCATGTTGGTAAAATCCCCCCAGCAATAAATTATCAAATCAGCCCAGTGAATCAGGTGGAAGAGACCAGAAGCAACAAAGAACTGGTTTGAAATGTGTTTTCAAATACCTACATTTTCACTCTCTGCCATAAAAGGTAGACTGGGAAGAGGCAGGTTCAAACTGCTGCTTGCTTATGAAACTCTCAGTGCAGTTCAAACAACACTTTCCCGGGAATAAGCCCAACTGAATACACCAGGGTAGGATTCTGAATAAACTTGCTTTGGATTGCTCTCTCTGTGGCTGACCATGACCCATCGTTCTTTCTTAGTCTATCCTACCCTCAAAGGGTCACTGTGATGATAAAACAGAGGGTGGAGGAATCATGTATTCCAACCCGATCTCCACAGAGGAATGGTGAGAGGAAAATGTATTGTGATAAAGAGATAATACATAAGGACAGATGGACGTCCCCAGAAAGGCGTTCCATAATGACAAAGCTGGTAAAACTTTGTCTTGTGCTCCAATCTGTCGCCCATCTAATGGCAACCAACTCAAAACAAGGCCACAGATGATTATCTGTGTTTCTAGGTATTTAGATATGGGACAAAGCAGTCCTTAATATATCTTGGTCCCAGATCATAGGGCTTTAAAGGTCAAGACCATTTAAGGTCCAGAAACAAACACATACCCAGTGGTGATGGTACAATTTCAATTTCTTATGCAATATTAGCCAGATTTCAGACACATCTGGGGCTACTGAAGTTTCTGGGCATTCTTGGAGTAATTATAGTAAACATTTTAATGATAAGACCCTATTCTGTTTCATTACTCCTGGAGAACAGGAACCATAAAGAACAGTATAAGGAGTGAAGAGGAAGATGAAAATTGGGGGAAATCACCCCCAATCACTTTCCACTGGCCGTAGTGCTGTGTGTTGTGTGTGTGTGTGTGTAAAGCATCATTAAGTTACAATTGACATATGCAATTGTATTTTCAAGGCAAGAGACAAACAGAGGTGGTTTGCCATGCCTGCCTCTGAGTAGCAACTCTAGACTTCCTTGGTGGTCTCCCATCCAAATACTATCCGGGGCTGACCATGCTTAGCATGCAAGATCTGATTTGACTGGGCTAGCCAGGTCAAGATACGAAAAGCCCTACAGTGGCAGAAAGCAACCTTTGGACCCAACCTATTGATTGATTACTATACTCTTTTTTTAAAATCGTTCTTATACTGAATGCCTTTTGAAAATGTTATAAAGAGTTTTAATAGTTGTTTTATGAATATGACTACATTGGCTGAAATAATAAAATTATACTTGATTTGATATAAACTAAGCAAAAGAATATCTTCCAAAGTACTTAAAACACTTGATCAGTTGTCAATGGTCTTGAACCCAACAACATATTCAATAAAGATGTTCCAGTAAGAACCAAGAACTGGCAAAAAGACATTTTTCTTTATATCCCAACTTCTCTTTTCTGCCAGCTAATGATATCACTGACCTTATCTGTTAAAACGGTGGTGGAAAAGCCGCAAAAATAGGGCTTTTCAACTAGTTTGAACAAAAATGCCAGGTGAAATGAAGTTATCGTAAAGGTCACTATAGCAAACGTGAAAGAGCCTTCTCCCAGGTTTGCTCTTGTCATTTCCACCAGCACTGGTTCAGCAGCTAAACACAAAACTTAACACCATACAAATACTCATCGGTATTGATCAATGACAACGCGTTCTGAGGTAAGAGAAAACAAGCGTAGAGAGATGACATTTGAGATTTTAAATAATTTACTTGATTGTTTTCAACTATGGAATAACTTGGGGGAGGTATTCAAGTAGCTGATGTCAGAGGCACAACCAGATTCTTCTGTGACTGTAGCTCAGTGATATAGCACCTGCTTTACAGCAGAAGACCCCAGGTTCACTGCCTGCCATCTCCACCTGAAAGATCTCACATAGAAGGTATTAGGAAAGAGCCCCAGACTTTGAAGAGCTGCTGTTAGAGTAGAACTGGATGGAATACGCAATCCCATACCTTGTCTCAACCCCATAACTTCTATTGCACATAAAGGCTGGGTTACACATAACAGAGTATACAGGTTGAGGCTGGGGTCCTCAACCTGTGTAACCATCAGACATGAGTTATGGATTCACCTCTGTTCCCACATGCATGGTGCCTGATTTGGATAAGGACCATGGTGTGCCTAGTGAAGGGACTTAAGACTTTCCCCCTTTGCCTTTCTCCTCAACATCTAACAGTCTGTGGGGGCACTACTTGGCCAGCTGGAGAGACCCTTGTGTTTCCAGGGATACCTATAGTTTCCTCCATGGGCCAAATAGTCCCCCCCAGGCCATTTTAGGTTGGCAAAATGGTGTGCAGGGAAGACCAAAGAGCCTCATCCTTGTGTACCACACCCCTGATTTAAATCAGTCACTGCACATGTGGGAATTGAGAAGAATCCACTATCTGACTTTTACACATAGTGGGGACCACAGACCCTGCCTGTGTACTCCATAATGTATGGAAGCAGTTTTTATATCCCATCTTTCTTCCATGGAACTCCAGGTTATATCGTTAGGCATGGACCAAGACCAGACCTGCCTAGTTTCAGGAAGGCTACTGTACTTTCACACCAAGCCCATATTTTCACATCATGTACTTTCAAGCCAATGGGGCGAAGCTACCATCTGTGGGATTGTGACTGAACGCCTCTAAGTCAGAATCCCCCCTAAGCGTAACGATACCGCAGCGCCGAGGAGCCTCGGTTGGCCTCGGATAGCCAACCTAGCAGTTCGAAAGCAAGAAATTGCAAGTAGATAAATAGGTACCACTTCAGTGGGAAGGTAACAGTGTTCCGTGTGCCTTGGTGTTTAGTCATGCTGGCCACACGACCACAGAAATGTCTTCGGACAGTGCTGGCTCTTCGGCTTTGAAACGGAGATGAGCACCGCAACCCTAGAGTCGGATTCGACTGGCTTTCGAGCAAGGGAACCTTTACCTTTTACTTTTAAGCCAAGCCCATGCAAGCTTATCAAAAGTTTTCCAAACTCATTCATTGGCTCTTGGGAGGAGGAATTCCTTTTAAGGGGCCTAAACTACAGGACAACAGTGCACATCCCTGGCAATTTGTTGGGTTTGGTAGGAAACTCCCTTTGGAATCTGGAAAATCCATTTGGAAAGCAGCTTCCTAAAGTTATGTCAGAGGGAAGGTAGCATGGTATAGCCTGATTTCATCAGATTTCAGAAACTAAGCAGGGTTGGTACTTGACTGGGAGTCCCACCAACGAAGACTCTACAGGGGAATGCAATGGCCAACTACCTCTGCTTCTTACTTGCCTTGAAAGTCCCGTGATGGGGTCACCATAAGCTGTCTGTGACTTAATGGGACTTACAGATTTATTTATTTGTTATTAAATTGGATTTACTAGGCCGCCCTTCCCTACGAATAGGGCTCAGAGCGGCTTACAACAGAGTAATATGTAAAGATATATCCCCAATGTGGCATCACTGCCAACGAAGAACCAACTTTTGGTAACTTCCTTGAGGCTGTACTATTTCAAGTCCTATTACTATGTTTATACCACCCTCTAGAGCTACAGCTCTTGACATTATATGAAACAGGAGGAATAATCATGGAACACTAAGTAGCCATTAAGGTTGGATTGGAACCTCATAGGTGTATGTGCATACTGCACAGGCTATTTTCCAAAGGTGGGTTGTACCTGCAGCCACGCTGTGTCCAACCTCAACTCGTGCTGGACCTTCACAAAAGAGGATGATAGCAGGATAGCATGGAGGAAGGGGCGACCATCACAAAAAGGAAGAAGTAATATTGGCTGTAAGGTTTACTATATTCTTTTCTCTGTCAAGTCGCAGCTTATGGCAACTCCATAGGGTTTTCAAGGAAAGAGACATTCAGAGGTGGTTTGCTATTGCCTGCCTTAGCGTCATGACCCTGGACTTACTTGGTGGTATTCCATTGCAACTTCATAATTGCTGACTCTCTCTAGCACTCTAGCAAGGGGGAAGATAAAGAAGAAGAAGAGAAGAAGAGATTGGATTTATACCCTGTCCTTCACTCGGAGTCTCCGAGCGGCTTACAAACTCCTTTCCCTTCCCCTCCTGGGATGAAGGGCAACCAGGGCTAGTATTGCTTCAGAGACCAGACAGGCAAAAGCACAGAGCCTTCCCCAATCACTCTGTCCAGCACAACAGACTTTTAAATGCAGTCGCACACTGGCTCCAAATGAAACAAAGTCCAGCATTGGCCTAGTAAAAACTGCAGAAGCGGATCGTTGATGTTTTTCATTTATTAAAGCAAACATTCATAGGTGAGCACTTGCACATAATCATAATCCAGTACAACAATGACCTGTGCACTTGCCCTCAGGCAATCACACCCAAATGCTCAGATTAGCCGCAATCCTAGAATAATAATTCCAGAGGGGCAGCTGTGTTAGTCTTTTGCTGCAAATATAAACAGGAGTCTTAGTGTCTTAATAATATTTCATGGGCAGTCCTAGCAGTTATTCTAGAAAAACTAGCTTAGTGGCGTGAAAGGGGAGTAAGGAGTTTGCTGTACACCTCATGGACAGCATGCAGGTAAATGACCAAAACTTATTTTGCCTGCTTTTAATAAACCTGGATACACCAGCTGTAGTGAGAATTCTCACAGGGGGCTACAGGTCTCTTCCAATCAAGAGAACATGATCATTAAAGATCGGCAAAGCCACAGTAGATACAGCTGAAATCCTAAAGACAGTTTCCTGAGAGTTAGCCCCATTGGATAACATGGAACTTAGTTTTCAGTAGACCTAATTAGGCTTCCTTCCTGTGTTACCTTAATCAGTCATTTTGGCATGCATTTCCTCTGGTAAACGTACCAAAAAGAATGTGCTTTTACCTGTAGAGTTTGACATAGGACTACTCATGAGAATCATCACACAATCGGCCAGGTGGTGGGGCCTAGAGATCTCCCACTATTAAAACTGATCTCCAGATGACAGACATCAGTTCACCTGGAGAAAATGGCATTGGGCTCTGTGGCATTGTACCAAGCTGAGGTCCCTCCCCTCCTCAAACTCTGTCCTCCCCAAGCTCTGCCACCATGATCTGCAGGGATTTCCTGACCCAGAGCTGGCGACCCTAGATATTACACAGTCCCCGTGAATTCTTACTCCTTAGGCTTTGCGTATGAACAAGTTGGTTCATTTCCCAACCTAGTACTGCAAAAAAAATTTTTTTTAATTAAAATAAATAAATAAAACCCTTTTTATTTCATTTCACCTCTTCCTGATGCAGACTCTGCTTTTAAGTGTTCCAGCTGTTCTACAGCAGAATCTTCATCATGATTATCTGAGGCAAGGCAGACTTGGACATAATTTGTACAGAGCACTTGCCCCTCAATTTTTCCCCAAGCAAGACCTATTTCAGTGGAATGATGAGGAATTTCCTTTATAAAAAGTGCTTCATTTCATTAAAAACTCTAAAGTTCTCCAACTATCATTTCAGCCAATAGCACCTTAGAGACTAACAAAATATGTGGCAGGGTATGAGCTTTGATGAGTCCCTGCCCACTTCTTTCAGATAAGCTCATACCCTGCCACATATCTTGTTAGTCTCTAAGGTGCTACTGGACTCTTGCTCTTTTCTGCTGCTACAGACTAACACGGCCACCCATCTTCATCCATTTCAGCAAAACAGCCCCATTTTTCAGAGACCTTTTGCTGGAAAACACATCCCCCAAATATCCCAACTCCTCTTCCTCCACAGGAAAACTGCTTGGGTGACCTTGGGCCGGCCACAGTGCTTTCAGAACTCTCTCAGCCCAACCTACCTCACAAGGTGCTTGTTGTGGGGAGAGGAAGGGAAGGAGATTCTAAGCCACTTTGAGACTCTTTAAGGTAGAGAAAAGCAGGATATACAAACTAGCTCTTCTTCTTCAAAAACACCCAAACCTAACTGAAACGACTTTCACAGTTTCAATCGGAACAGCTCACTGTGATTTACTTGCAGTGAGTGAGGATAAAGAAACAAGCCTGATGAGAGGAAACACAAAAAAGGGGTCAGGAAATCCAAAATGGAAAAAATGAGACATCTCATTCTATTTTTTTCTGAAGTGTGTAATTACCACAGCTCAGATGCCAAGAATAAGAAGCCAAAAAATCTTCCAGACGCAGCGACTGCAAAGTGAGGTGATGGCACTGAAACAATTGTACTCTCTGATTTAAAAGAGGACCATATAGTTCCATTCCTAGGTTAGCCTGAAAATGTGGAACACGAAAATAGGCAATACATTCTTTAACCTTTCACACTGCTGCCAAGTCTGGCAATTATACTGCTATATTTGAAAGACTGTTTAATGGAAATCTTCAAGTGTTCATGAGGCAATGTGGCAACAATTCCAACTGCCATTTTATATTCAGAAAGATTCTAAACTTAAGGGTGTAAGACGACCTGAATATAGGAACCTCAGGACTCAAGATTCAAAGGCTAATTTAAAAATAGTCTCAAATCTATAAAATAACACATACACATTGTGCCAATCTCGCATCATACATGTGCCTTCTATGGACTATTTTTACAGATGTGAGATTTTTTGAGCCCATTTAATTTTAAGGGAAGGACACATTTGGTCATTAATCTGTATGTTTATTTTATATGCACTGGACATTAATGGTATATATGCTGATTTGGTATCTAAATGATAAAGATGTGATGGACTACAGCCAGAAAATAGGCCTTAACAAAGTTTAATTTTGGCTGAATCATATTCAAGATTTTTGTCTAAGATATTTGATGATTTATGGGTAGCAAAGATACACATGCTGCAGCATTGCTGGTTTTATATCTGCTTGCGCATTCAGATATATACCATCCAAATATGTATCTGAAAATTTTCCTGATATATTCAGGCTGATATATGGTATCCAGGATTTTCTGGGATATGGGAAATGGGGCCCAGAAAAGGCCTGCGAATGTTCAGATTTAACTGGAAGTATCAGGAGACAGTTCTATGGACTGTTTTTTCTTTATTTTCCTGGTGTGTCTGGGGCACCTTCTTCAGGGGCCCATAGAACTGGATCTCTTTGTCCAATTCAGTTGAAATTTGGGGGTTATTTGAGAAACAGGCACCAGCAGCTCTGCTTCAAGTTTGGTGCAATTTGCAGAAAAAACAGCCCCTCCAGAAAGACTCCCTAGAGGGAATAATGGAGCTGAATAATATCAGAATGGGGGGGGTGGGGTTGGATTTGAATATTTCATTTCATTGACTCATCAAACTGGTATTTTGAACCTGGAAAACTGGAAATGCTGATGTTTTTTGGCTCCCTGATATCCAGATCTGAAAAATACCATTTTTTTTCAATCTGTCCTAAGGGGGGAAGAACATAAAATATGGTCAACACCCTTAACATCAGTGTACACTCAACGGGAAATTCTGATTGGCCTGGAGTTCTCCAAGATACCATCTTTGTCCTAAGTGGGGGGAAACATAAAATATGATCAACACCCTTAACATCAATGTACACTCAATGGAAATTCTGATTGGCCTGGAGTTCTCCAGGGCTATTTTTGGGAAGGAACGCACAGGAACAGAGTTCCGGCTGGCTTCAGAGTTGGCCACGCCCACTACAGCCAAAACCTCTGCGTGCCTGGCTACAGAGGGAAGGCTTGGAGAGTGACCCCCCCAGCAATTCCGAGGCGGGAGGGCTGATGCAAGGATCAGGGAGGTATTTAAATGCCTCCCTGTGCCTTCCCCAGCCTGTCCAAGGGCCAGCTTGCCTGGGCTCCCCGCAGCCACGGGGCACCTGGGCAAGCCAAGGGAAGGCAGTTTAAACTGCCTCCCTTCCAAGGGCCAGCTTGCCCAGGCAAGCCAAGGGAAGGAATGGGGATGTTGCCTAATAGGCTAATGTGTTTCTGTTGTTGGGTGTGGCCTATTATGCTAATGAGTTCCTGCTGGGCTTTTTCTACAAAAAAAGCCCTGGAGTTCTCTATTGTTTTGTCTGAACAAAACCCAAGGACTTCAGCTATGAATGAATCCATTTTTGTAAATGAGGGGCAAAACTAGAAGAGTGGGATGATGCATGAAGCTTTTGCCACTACCCCAGTGTGGTCCAAACCAATGACAGTGTAAGGAACCAATGACAGTAGATAGCTGAAGGATGAATAATGGGGAAACAGCCATAGTGAAAACAGTGCAAAAACATTTATGTGTAAAACAAGCTGCTGTTCGGAACAATATTCACTATTTTAAAAAGTAAAGGGGGGGTTCTTCTCACAATTTATGATCAGCTTATGCAATCCAAACAGAGAGGTGATCAGTCATCCCTAATTTCAACCAACAGGGCTAACCCCTCCTCCCACATGCAGGAATCCTCTGCTACTTTCTGAATGTTTTGCTTCATTTCTGTTTTTACATTTTATTCAGATCAGCACTTTGAAGTATGAGCAGACATCCTCTCTAGGGCAGAAACTTGGGTTTATCTGGATTTTTTAAAAGGATAAGCTCACAGCTGTATGGATATGTCCTGGAAGCAAACATAATGCATGCCATGTGTCTTGCATATCATTCATTGCCTTTGAACAGAAATACACAGGACACAGGCATTTTACAGATTATCTGGATAAAACCAACAGTACACCCTATCAGAAGTGCTTATAGGCTCTAGAAGAGTTTGCAACTGAAGGCTTGAGTGAGCAGTATCATATAGAAAAAGATTTAAGTGACTCAAAATCACTCTCCAGGATTTCAAAAATTCCGTCTCACTGTTAAATATTGTGGTTAGTTTGACAGTCTTGGCACAATTCAACACAAATTTAAACAAGATTAAACCCACTGAGTTCAATAGCCTTAAAGCGATAATGGGTTTGTCACGTACGGCAGCCCTTGAGTGTCACTCACCAAAGAGTCATTCACTGGTGACCCTTCCCAAGGGAAGTGTTGTTTTAATTATTTGGCACAAACTTATTGACAGTGCAATGCTAAATGGACTTACACCCTTCTAAACCCATTGAATCTAATGGATGAACTTAGGAGGTGCAACTCTGTTTAGAACTGCACTTAATAACCACTTTTCTTAGGGGCAGGGCCACAACTCAGTGGCAGAGTACATGTTTTGTATCCCTGGAATCTCTGGTTAAAGGACCTCAAGTAAATAATATTGGAAAAGATCTCTCTCAGACAGAGACACTGAAGAGCTGCCTCCCACAATGGACAACGCTGATCTAGATGTATTGATTCTGTATCAGGTAACTTCAGATACGTCCTGTGTTCATAGGTCATCAGAATGACTAAAAGTATCTGCATTAGTTAAGTATTGCTGCACTGAATATAGCTAAGAATTGGCTGCATTCCTATCTGGCAAAAGTTCCTTGTTACTTAAGTGTCGGTAGCGGATTTTGTTAAATCAAAGTGTCACTGTTTTCTGGAGTTAAAATGGCATTCTGCTCTATTTATTAGTCGCTCGATTTTTAATGCCTGCTTGGCTTGCCAACTGGCCAGAAACAACCTCCCCTTGGCTTGTTCCCGTCCCTGTAGCACCAAACTGATGCCCAGAAATCAGCAGGTGCAGTTTTTCATGGCATGGAACTAAACATTATCATCAACTCATTCCTGCAGACTACACAGCTGTTCAAAGGATAGCTACGGCAATAAGATTCCAAAGTTGGCAGTGCTCATGCCTAGTGACTCAAACTACACAACCGTACGTGTACTAAAATATCAACATTTAATGGCTTGATATTGGTTGTCCTTGGTCTTTCGTCACACTCGTTAAGCCTGCAGAAATATCTCCCATTATTCTCATGTCCTTTGTGAGTTACTGACAATACCAGAGGTATACCTTTTAACAGTACTGCAGGTGTGTTTTTGATGACAACTGAAAGCCAGCTTGGTTTTATCCTAAAATACTTGGAACTAATGGATTGAGCACATCATCATCTCTTGCACTGAAAACAAAATATCGAATCTTCAAGTGCACGTTACACTGTTTTGAGAAAACATACACTCATCTATACAGCTCTCGTTGTTCCTTGTACACAATAGATAGCAAGAGACTTCTCACAAATAGGTGATAGTACTTTCAAGCTCTTTCTCTTTCTTTTTTTCAGAAAAGCATGAGGTATAATTAGAATGTGGAATTCAAATCAGAATCGTGTCTCTTCCTGAGAAATGTATATATTTCAAGTGTGTAGAGTTTGTACATTTTAGGTGAGACTGTTTTTCCAACAACATCTTTTTTCCCTGCAACATTGACTCTTCCTTGCAGTATATCAGCTAGATTTATAACAACCAAGGTGTATAAAAATCAATGAATTTTGACTTCAAAAGGAGAGACTTGGTAGGCCTATGGTTTACTCTCCTCACAGAAATCAATAAGGCAGAATAGTACCCTTACTTTCTACCTCATGGAAAAACATTATTCTGCTTGGTAGCTACAATCCCAGCTTCTGGGGAATTCTGGATATTTATAGTAAACCCTTCTAAATCCATTGAGGTCAATGGGCTCAGAAGGATGTAACTTTGTTTAGGATAGCAATTTTAGATAGGTTGGCAACCCTATCTACAGGGGTACAGGAACTATTATGCTGCAGCCAGCAAGCTACCTGTAGAGGCCCCTGGGAAAGACCATTCTGTGGCCCAAAAGCCAAATGGATTACAGCTGTGTTCCAATGACCTAACAGTTAGGGTTACCAGGTGAGGCCGACAAGCCAGTGGTGGGCTTACCAGGAGGCTCTGGGAGAGGGGAAGGAAGAAGCATAATTGAACTCCAAAGTGAGTTCCAGGTGAGCTGGCCATCACATTTAAAGGTACCGCATTCCTTTTAAATGACTTCTCTCCGTTAGAAATAATGGAGAATGGGGCACCTTCTTTCGGGGCTCCTTTAATTGACCCCCTGATCCAATCTTTTTGAAACTTGGGGGTTATATTTTTTAGAAGAGGCACCGGAAGCTATGCTGGAAAATTTGGTGCCTCTGTCTAAAAAAACAGCCCCCCAGAGCCTTAGATACCCATGGATCAATTAGATCACCATAGGGCATAATAGACCACCCACCACTTTCTAACAGCCCTGAAGCGGGGGGCGGGATCCAAACACGGGGCTCCCCTGCTCCCAACTAGGGATGTGCATTCAGTTTGTCTCAACCCAATGCACCCCAGAAAATGGCCCATTCGGACCCCTTTTGGGCTGCAGGCCGATTCAGATTCTCTGATCTGAATCGGCTTGCTGCCGAATTGCCCTCGAATTTCAGCAGCAATTCAGCCCCATTATATCCTATGGGCCATTGAAGTCAATGGCAAAAACATAGGGTATATTCTGGGGGCTGGAGAGGAGGGGGTTTGAGGGAGAGGCTCCAAACTCGCAGGGTAGCTGCTGGAGCCTCTCCCCAAAATACCAACCAAGCTTGAAGAACATTGGACCAGGGTGTCTAATTCTTTTTCCCCACCATAGAGAACAATGGAGGGGATAGGGGCAACCTGTTTGAAGGCCCGTAGAATTGGACTCCCTGGTACAATGCTCTTGAAACTTGGTTGGTATCTTGGGGAGAGGCTCCAGCAGCTACCCTGTGAGTTTGGAGTCTCTCCCTCAAGCCTCCTCTCCTCCAGCCCCCAGAATATACCCTATATTTTCCTCATTGACTTCAATGGCCCATAGGATATAATGGGGCTGAAATTGACATTCGGCTGGCGGAAAGACTCCAGTACTGACGAAACTGACATGCAGGAGTCTTACCGCCAGAAATTGATTCTGCCGGATTCGGATGAATCCAAATGGGCCGAATTTTTTTTTTTATTTTTTTTTTTGCACACCCCTACTCCCAACTGAGGATTGGCAACCCTACCAACAAAACACTGAAAATCCTGCAGCTCACCTATTCCTTTCTGTATCCTTTCATGTTTGGTTTCAAGGCCAAGATCAAAGACTTCTTAGTTTAGAACTAGCTTAAAACTTTCATGTTCAAATCAGGCAAGTACTTTTACACACTGCAGGTTCTTCCGTGGCTGCAAACCTAAACTACAGTTTAACCCTGGTTTAGAATACAGCAAGGATATAAACCACAATTTGTTGACACACCTATTTTAGATGTCACAATTGATTGTGGTCGGTTCTTCCAAACCAGGAAGTTTTCCACCTTGGTGCAGCACAGAAGGGGATGACACCAGGTGGTGCATGGAAGCTCTAGGACTTCCTGGATCTTTCCTGTCATGAAAAATTGTTCGTGACAGCTGAATGTTGCCTATCCAGCTGAAGGTTTTGTGTTTCCCTCTGAGATCAGTGATACATATTCTGTGGCTCCAGAGCCATGTGTGGCTCTTTCACGTGCCACCTCTGACTCTTCTAATTTCAGTTTCTGCAAGTTTGCTTTCCACATCTGATGGTAGAAGAGAAGAAGAAGAGATTGGATTTATACCCCACTCTTCACTACCCAAAGGTGTCTCAGAGCGGCTTACAAACTCCTTTCCCTTCCCCTCCCCACAACAGACACCCTGTGAGGTGGGTGGGGCTGTGAGAACTCTGACACAAACTGCTCTTTTTCAAGGACAGCTGTGCCAGAGCTTGTGACTGACCCAAGGTCACATCAGCAGGTGCAAGTGGAGGAGTGGGGAATCAAACCCGGTTCTCCCAGATTAGAGTCCGTGCACTTAACCACTACACCAAACTGGCTCTCAGTATGCCCAGAAGTAAATGTATGCAATAAATAAGTGTAATTTAGCCCTGTCGTGATGAAAAATTACCTGGTTATATATTAATATATATATTTACTATTGGATGTGATTTAGATCAAATAAAGCCTGAACTCTCCCCAAGAGCTAAAATGAGTAACTGAGGCTGTCGTAATTTGGTCACATTGAGAAGACAAGACTCACTGGGAAAAACCATGATGCTTGGAAAAGTTGAAGGTCGCAGGGAAAGGGAAAGACCTAATGTGAGATGGATTGGCTCAGCCAAGGAAGCCTCGGACCTCACAGCTTGCAAGACCTGAGCAAGGCTGTTAACAGTAGGGCACTTTGGGAGGTCATTGATTCATAGGGTGGCCATAAGTTGAAAGCACTTAATACACACACACTGAATGTGTGTATTCGGTGGGGTGGTACACAGTGCATACAGTAGTCATATGGCTCTTTTTTGGTTGATGGCGATTGCAAATGTGCCTCTCTACAAGCACCAGAATAGTACCACTATCCTAGATTGCATCAATGCTCTGTTTAGTTGCAAGTCAAGTATGTTTAACTGTTACACAACAATCAATTAATATAAATTACACAACAGGAAAACTGATCTAAGGCAATGATTTAAATTGGGGCTTTCTTCTTGATGACTTAAGTAACTGATTTAAATCAAGACTTTCTGGTAAGAAGCCTGAAAATATACTTTATGGTGGGGGCAGGGGGGTTAAAAGCCAATTTGGTCAATCTACTTCCACGTCCGGAGCCAGAGTTAGGCCAATGGTCCACCTTTCTCAGTATCGCCTACTCTGAGAGGCAGCAGCTCTCTGGGTAACGCCCTTCCCAATATCTGCTATTGGATATCCTTGAATTGGTGAGGACAATGACTGAACCATGGGCCTCCTGCATTCAAAACAAGCACTAAAACCACTGTGCCACAGCCCGTCTAGGATGTAAGGAAGCATTTGTGATCTTTTTCATTTATGTGCATTTTTCTTCCCATCTAATATTCAGTTGGACACCGCACATTGACTAAAGTCAAATTTGAAACAAACTTCTCAAAAAATCTCTCATGAATTGCTAGCGGTCCCATGGCAAATCTGGTACCACCTGCAGCACCATGAATGAATCAGCTCCCACAGCATAAATGGTCGATTTCTTCCATCCCATCATCACTTCTGCTCAAGCAGAAACACTACACAAACATCCATATCCATTTACCAGAAACAGATGTGTGTATACATTATGGATTAGTATTTTCTCTAGTACACGTCTATATACATACATAGTTTGCCATGTAACTGTCATTTTTTTTTGAAAGGGCAGTACACTGATGAT
>NW_015172005.1:1158911-1163274 GCF_001447785.1 Gekko japonicus | reverse complement strand
TTCAATAAAATATGTATAACCCACCTTTCTCCAACGACTCAACTGAGCCAAGAAAATGCCAAACAGTGTAAGATACAATAAAGCCATAGAATATAGGTCAACTACACCGAGGCAAATACAAGCCAGACAACAATAAATGTATTTGCAATATTATTACTGAAGTCCTCGACATGATTCATTAAAACAACAGTATCAACTATCTGAATTATGGTGCTGGAGAAGACTCTTGAGAGTCCCCTGGACTGCAAGGAAATCAAATCAGTCAATCCTAAAAGAAATCAACCCTGACTGTTCCCTGGAAGGCCAGATACTGAAGCTGAAGCTCAAATACTTTGGCCACCAAATGAGAAGGGAGCACTCACTGGAGAAGACCCTGATGCTGGGAAAGACTGAAGGTCAAAGAAGACAGGGACGGCAAAGGATGAGATGGTTAGACAGTGTTATCGATGCAACGAACATGAAGTTAAGCAAACTCTGGAGCACAACAGAAGACAGGAGGGTCTGGCATGATGTGGTTCATGGGGTCACAAAAGATTTCACTGTGCAACTGAACAACAACAACAAGTCAACAAAAGCCTCCTGAATGAAGACAGTCTTGTGTGCCACAGGGAATGAAGGTGTCCTCTGAACCTCCACCAGTAGCTCATTCCAAAGAATCAGTCCAATGATGAAGAAGACCTTTCACAGAACAGAGAATGAACAACTGTATGAGAAACAGACTGTAGGAGCTCAGTTTTGGGATATATTATTTATACATACACAAAGAAGAGCTGCTCTCATTCCTCCTATAAAGAACACCATAGAGTATAAAAACATGTACCCACTATTCCTACAATACATGAAGTGGCCCTCAGACTGTGCCTTGATCTCCATTATCTTCCAGACAGTACAAAAGGAAATGGAAAATGTTGATCACTTGGAAGCCAAAAAGGCCAAAAACGTCTACCCAGCCACCATCACAATCAATCAACACAGGTAATGGACTTACTTAAAGACAATGACACTGTTTCCTAGAACTATCTCTTTACATATATGCCCCATCCTTCCTCCAAAAAGTTCAGGGTGGAACAAGAAAGAGTACAATTAAAGATACTACAGATGTTGCCATGAACTTGTTTGACAACTTAACTTACTGTGTTCCACTGTGAGGATCGGCCGTGAGCCAACCACCTGGTCTGTTTAGGTCAGTGTACTGAACTACTCAAATGTGTGCTGAACAAGTTCGCATTCAGTTTTTCGAAACTATGCATGCATAAAAATGCTGACAATCCAAACAGACTGATAAACATAAATGATGCCAAGAGCTGCTCAGACAAACACCAAGAGTAGTTCTTTTTAAACCACAGCACTTATTTATGACTAATTTATATGATTTGTGAGTGATTTAACTGCCTATTTAAAACAATTTCCTGGAGCAAGAGGGGAAACAAAACTTCATCAGGCTGCGCGACAACACTCGTGCACAAAATGCCAGTTGTACTATACTGCACTGTTAGGAAAAAACACAGTGAAACAATGTACTGAACAGCCACAAACAGGTCAGCAAACAGACAAACAGCCCATCAAAAAAAAACAGCTACCTCTTTGCAACTGGGGGACAGAAGATGGGATGAACTAGTGGGTGTTCGAGCATCCCGAATTATACTGTAATTCCATTTTAACTCCAAAACCACCATGTGAAAACAGATTAAGCTAGGAGACAGTGTCATGACCAAGGTCACCCAATGATGGGGTTGCCAATCTCCAGGTGTTGCCTGGAGATCTCTCACTATTGCAACTGATCCCCAGATGACAGAGACCAGATACCCTGGAGAAAATGGCACCTTTGGAGGGCGGACTCTATAGCATTCAATATCAATGAGGTCCCTCCCCTCCCTAAACCCTGCTCTCCTTAGGCTCCACCCCCAAAATCTCCAGGTATTTCCCAACCCAGAGTTGGCAACCCTACCCAACGAGCTTCATGGCGAAGATCAGACATGAAGTCCAAGCCCATTCCCACCCCGACACCACCGCTTTAAAATGAAACAACTAGAACAGATCCACGCCTTTCCCATTAACCGACTGTTGTTCCTTAGAAAAATTCGCTTCATCATGTGCTGTGGGGGAGGGCTGGGAAATCATGTGTCTGAAGAACGTATCTTGAAGGTAGATGAATTTTCAAATCTAGAAAGAACCGCCTCTGGCAATGGTAGCGCTGGGATGTGAGAAAGGGGAAAGGGAGGCTGTGCCACGCCATGCATCTTTTAAGCTCCAGTTTCTGAAAGGGTTCGGATAAGATTACCGGCTGACAGAAAGACAGCTTCACAGGCATGACAAGTAGCTCACAGGACTCTGTGGAGCAGTATTTTGCGGCAACAAATTCATCACAGAAAGCCATATTCCTCCATTCACTATCTCCAGTCCTGTGCGGGAGTGCAGTTACAGGAAACTCAATAAGCTCCACACAATACAGCTCTGTTGCGTCTTACCGCTGGTTCATACATGCGTATCCATTCCTGGAAGACTGCAGTGGTGAACCACACCTATAAATGCATCCTCCCATAGAATTAAGGCTAGTTTTGTGCCGTCACCTCAAATGCAACGCCTTGACAGGTGTTGATTTGATTTCGGCAATGGGTTGTCCAGTTTGGAGTGATCCAGTGGAAAGCAAGCAAATGACGTACAGGTTTGTGTGAATCAGCACTGGAAAGGAAAGCCGCTGCAAACACCATGGAAGAGATGATCGTACGGGACTGTAACATGCCTCCTAAGCTGCGGAAATGGAGAGCCCATGCAAACATGCAGCTAATTCATACTAAGCCAGACCATGAGTCTATCAAGATCAGTATTATCTAATCTGACTAGCAGTGGCTCTTCAGAGTCTCAAGCAGAGGTCATTCCTATTACCTATAACCAGAGATGTTGGGGATTGAATTTAGGACCTTCTGAATGCAAAGAAGGTGTTCCACTACTGATCCATGCCCCTTCTACAAGGGTAGAAAGCAGCTACCTTCACTTGATAAGAGAGAAGAGATTCAAGAGTGTGTTCGGGTAGGCATGGGAATCCCTGTGTGATGGGATGACAAAAGCTACGTTCCTCTGTAAGAGAGGGGATAAGAGCTAAAGAGCAGGTATGCTCTGGGCGAAGAAGAAAATCCCTTTGTGAGAATCCCATATCTCGGGCTTCGATGTTGGCACTCTTGCTCTAACAGATACATGAAAACGTAACAGCCACCCTGCTGGATCAGACCAGTGGTCCACCTAGTCCAGAATCTGGTTTTACCCAACCAATTGCTCTGGAGGGTCAACAGGAAGTGTTGCCTCCTAGTACAGATACTCAGATGCTGGCCACTGATCTAGAAATTACTAAGGGGTTAGCTGAAACAGACTTCTAATACAAACCTCTGATTTCCCTGCCTTGGGCATTTCCAAAGCAAATACAGTTTCCTCTCTGTCCTCAAATCTGGAACATGGTATTAAAAAATTCTCTGCAGAACTACAACACAGATTCTTTGTTCCTCTCCTATGTTCCAGCAGTGAAAGACTAGCGAATGCTATAAACTCTAAAGGCTAGTTTTAATGGGTGTCCATCAGAAGAACTGAGGACATGAATGACACATGCCAAGCGAGACAAATAGTTCAGCTGGGACAACACTGTCAGCCTTAATTGCCAGCAAATCTTGAAACGAGTTCTCTGGGGACACAGGCAAAGGTCTTTCCCAGCCCAACTTCTTGAGGTCCCTTGACATGTCAAATAGCAGGACAGGCAGTGGAAATTTTTTAAATCCAACAGAGAGAAAGCAGATGTAACTTCTAAAGCGTTTAAAACACTCGCAGCACAAAGTTGCACACAGTTTGCAGATGGACATACTGTGTTATTGTGGGGTTTTTTACTGGCACAAAAGGGAGGAGCAGCGATCATACGCAATCTCCCTCCTCATTGCGGCCCCCAAACTGCATACTTGTTGCCCATGTCAGCACCACTATTACCAGCATAGTTTCCTCAGGGACAGAAGAGACCCTTCCCCCACCTTTTGTACCAGCGGAAAAGCTGGTTGGGTGGCAGGCGTCCTCTCAGAAGAGGCATTCCTCGCACTCTCTCTTGTACAGGAGGTAACACCTAATATGACATATTCATGTATTATCTAAAAACGTAAGGCCAGCCAAGCCAGTGAGCAACATAATCATATAGCCCTGTTATATTTTATACCTCTACAAGTATAGGACCTGCAGTGATTGGGGTGGCATGTCGTCTACTCCTCCCAAACTATTTCCTCTTTCTCTTCTCTGAAAGCCCCCAGAGCCTCTTCTGCTTTCTTCTCTCCTTCCCACACACCAGCCAACCTACCCTTATCTGCCCCTCAGCTCTCCTTCAGCTTTCCCT